>NC_143390.1:61734773-62022273 GCF_980474605.1 Leiobunum rupestre | reverse complement strand
TAGAGAAACGCTAAATTAGAATTTCTCCGATGCAATAATTTCAATTCTAATTCAATTAAACCAAAATTTCATACTCTATTAAATACGCTTCCGATAAAGCTGAAGGTCTAATTTTCAACGAAGCGTAACAAGTGTCGGTGGTTCTGTGGTAGAACGTCCGCCTGTCAAGCAGGAGGTCTCGGGTTCAAATCCCGCCCGATGCGAACGCAAATTGATACTAAGACGAATACCGTGTACAACTGGTGGAAACCCTGCCATTGGACGTTGAGAGGTAGCATTACACTCAGCACTCGGTCCGTCCCAAAGTCATTAAGAAGAAGTTGGAGAGAAAACGCCCATACAAACACAACAGACTCAACATGCACAACCATCAGAAAACAAACACAACAAACTCAACACTCACAACCTACGCATAAACATTACAAAAACGTAATACACCAAACCGTCACGACGGTGAGCGAAAAAACACCAACCGAACCCAAGCGCAAATGAATCCGTTAACGCTCACCGTCACACGGCGGTTTTGCCAACCCTTCGAGAAACTGCGAACGCAGAGATCTCAAGAAACTGCGTACGCAGTGATTACACTTTGCACCGAAAATGCGAACGCGTTCGCAGGCCTGACAGCCAGACACGGTGATTGTATAACCCCTCCTAGGGGACATAGTCCTCTCGGAGAGGTAAAACTAAATTAAATGTTTTATCAATTCTCGCAAATTTATTTTTAACTGATTTTATTTTTCCTTAGATTTGGCGCTTTGGATAAAGCAAAGCTAGGTTTAGTAAGTATATTTAGCGTATAAGGGTTAGATGACAATGACACGCGAGTGTTTTCTCGCTACAATACTTACTAGGTAACCACCATGTAATGCTGTCACGTCGCCATTACTTTCGGGTAATAAGACAGAAGTAGGTATACAAGAAACAAACTCCTTACAGAAACACAAAGCAACTAAATTGACTTTACACACGCTTTCAATCCATAGGACATCAATTTTTACTGGCTGCGCTTATTCCCAGAGCTTTCACGTCGGAGAAGACAATTCCTTCCCCTTCCAACGGCAGCAGCCACCTAGGATACAACGAAAACCTCATCTTTTAAAGGGTTACCACACTCGTTGTATAGGGAGAGTGTTTGTTGCGATAATCGATTATAAATCCGAGGGCGGGGCTATTGAGTTGGGAATAAATAGTGGTATAATACTATCTGCCCTCCGCGATAATCCGTGGGGTTCCATCTGGAACGATCAAGGCGCTACCATCCATATCTGGCGTTTAATCCACCTTCACATCCAATAAACGCAAAAAAGACAGCGGATTCCAGCCCCTGAAATTAAGGTCCAGAATGACATTCAAAAACTCCCACCTCGTTTTGCACAGTTACGTGACAAGGGCCGGCAAAACCCTGTAAGACTGCCACCTCATTTTGAACGTTATCATGACAATTGCCCTTAAGACCCTGAAAAACTTCCGCCTCGTTTTGCACAGGAACCTACGTACAACTTTTCTTCTTTAACTGAAAATTATCATAGTTCTCCGAAGTTCTCGAATTTACAACCGCCACTTTTTCAAACAGAGGTTCATTTACCAACTGAATGAATATTCACACGTTGCAAACAGGCCTCTTGGTGTTCGGTTGAGAGACCTATCGTCCAAAATACCGCCTCCGAGTTGCAACATATAAAAACGCCACCCCTTCTCGAAACACACGGTGGAATACTTTACGTCACATGTGATATTGAGTTCTACGTTCAATAAACTTCTGGGGGGACCATTTTTCTGTGACTACATCGTCGTCGATGACGACTCAAGTCCGTTACGCCCGATCGGTACCTCTCCCATTCCCATTTGTTCCTTACAATCCAAGGCTATTTGCCATGTGCTAAGGGCTAATTCTGTTTTCCCCATTCGCGTCGGTTTTTCAATTGATCCGCTGACACCCCGTTGAAAATAAAGCTTTTTAAAGAATACTTAGACACATCTGCTTCGGCGTACTTGGAGTTGAAATAGTCTTTTCAAGTACATTTGACGTGTGATGAATTGCGCCATATCCTGACGATTCAAGAAATCCATTATATCTATGGTGTGACATTATCAAGAATGATATTTTAGAAAATATCGCATGAGGTATATGCCGTGAGGATAACCAATATACATTTTAATTAGGAAAAAAATTTAATTATACTTTTCAAAAATTTATTTTGTTATACATATTGAAAATTGATTTTATTATTTATCTTGCCACGCTTGAATTATGACGAAATACTCACTCCAAAGACTTCTTCAAAGTATTCGACTTAAAAACGGATATATAATTAAGTTTTAAATAATTTTAATCATTTACAATCGGGATATTTTCAAGGAAGGTTTTGTATGTATATATACCTAACGTATTAACGACGTGTTAACGTAACGCGGGCGTTCCCTCGTAACAATACCTAGAGTGTGGTTAGGAGGGAGCAACCGCATAACGTGGTCACGCCGTTATTACGTTCGGGAAATATGACTTAAAAGCGGGAATATTAGTGAGTTATCGATATTCTCAATCAGTTGTTATTCGGATACCGTCAATTGAGGTTTCGTACGTGTATAAACTGAACGTAATAGCGACGTGAAAACTCCCGCGGGTGTTCCCTCGTAATAATAAATAGATTGTGGTTACTTATAATCACCCGCGTAACCCGGTCACGTCGTTATTACGTTCGGTATATATGACATGAAGCGCCGACCCCTCCACCGCCTGTTGCGGGGAAGGTTTGGCCCCGGGTAATGGAGTAAACGAAGATCCTCCGGGCGGGGGAAGTGGGAAACGTCGTCAGAAATGACGGCCTTTGGGAGAAGAAAGGGGAGGAGGAAAAAAAAGATCGGGGAATCCTCGGATTCCTCGTTTTCCGAGGGCCCGTCCGGGGTCGCCGCGACGACCACGTTCTCCGGACTTTCGGAGGAAGTGGTCTCCGACTGTCGTGGAGATGGTTTCCGCCCCGGAACAAGGTTCACAGACGACTCGGTGGTCGATTCCGAGACACCGGGGAGAGGAAACGCCGTGACGAAAGACGGTCATGGCGCGTTGGAGGAGGAGGAAGGCGGGATGAAAGGCGAAAATAGGAAATCGTAAGAAGCGGCGGCGGTAGCGTTATTGGAAGAAGTCGGCGAAGACATGTTGTGTTTTGAGGTAAAAAATCTTAGAGATGGGAGTTGCCTAGCCCACTTACATTAGCGTTGTATCAATATGTATAAGGAACGAAGCCGCGGACACTTGCCACTCGGAAACAAGATATTTTTGCATCTGAGCCACTCGAAAACGCGAAGAAGTACCTTTTTTGGGCTTTTTTCGGTGAATATCGCTTTTTCGAGTATTAATTACCTTATTCCTATTAATTTTCTTTATATAATTTCCCCCACCCAAAACCCCAATTCCCAAGCTGTTGTCACGCTAAAATTTATCGATGCTGAAAAAATTAATCTTAATGTGGTATCCCTAGCGCTAACAAAGGTGAAAGAAGGGTCGCGTCTGATGGTATGTATATGATCACCCTGGGTTTGGGGTTGTGTCTAGGGGATGATAGGTTTCAGTGAGTAAAGAACTTATCAATCGGGTGTCCAAACCATATATTTAAGTTATCAATATTAATGTAATACACAATTAACAATTAATGTCGCTTAAAACAATACAAACAACAATTTACCTTAAAATATTAAAATATTCATGCAAATCATGCAATATACACTAAAATAATATAATTTTCACGTCGCCGGCTTACATTTAAAATGGGGGGGGGGTACTCTCTCTCGGTAGATAAACAGTAGCACCATAAACGTTTAATAGCTCACCCTGTCGGTGCTCCACTCGGATAATCGTGGTCTAAGAAACTTTCGCCTACTTGCACCTCTAGGTATCTTTTTCGAAGGACTTATCCGTCCTTACTCTTATTTACCTAACTTTAACTCCTCGCACTCTCTGTCCAAACGTCTTCCTTGACACTCGTCCTTCGACTCTTGGTTTCTTCGACAGTCGCCCTCGTGTCCAGGGTTTTTATTCTGCGTCGAGTTTTTTTGATATTTTTTGATTGGATAAAGTTGAAAGAACGGTATAGTAAAGATGGTTAAAGCTCTGTTGATTGGTGGGAAAATAGTGATATGACGAAAAGCGGAGAGTTGGAAGTCGAGAGAGCATGAGCTCCTTGGATAATTATATTTTGTCGGTGGAGGACCATTTATGGGTTTTTATGTTGAAAAGGTGTAAGAGTTTCTTTGAGGAAGCCGAATGTTCGACGGGTATTGAGAGAGCGAGATAGAGAATTCTTTCACGTCCAGTAGCGCAAATTGGGAGCTGGGAATTCAAATACAATGAGGGGGTACACTTAAAAAAACAATACCCATAGAATGCGATGGTTTGGCGTGGACACCCGCGATGAGATGAGAAAATACAAGCGTGTTAACGCTTAAAAATGCGATACGGGAGAACGAGAATCTTCTTTTACAGCTGGTGACTTAATTAGGGGGAGAGTGGGGAATGGACGGACCGTGGCCTTTGGTCCTCCAAGCCACTCTTAAGGGCGACTCTGCGAAAGACCTAGGGGGCGTTATTTGCAGAGTTCGGGTCGTAAACCTGTCAACCGTCATGCAGAGCGTCCAGCGCTCATACACGACGATTGATAGTTTCAAGTCGAAAATTGAGAACAAACATGTTTTTGGATTTTACTGTTTGATTATATGGTTCCGTAAATAAAAATTGCTTTAAAATTATAATGAATGATAACGAAACTAAAAAAATCATCGAGAAATACCAAATTACAATTAAACTGAAATAAAAAATAAATGCGAATAAGCTAATTAAATTGGTCCAGTAAAAATATATTCAATAAATGTCAACGTGACATCCAAGGGATACATTTTATATGTGACAGTCCCTCCTCCCCAATACCGAACGTCCTCGTGAGGTTTATGTTATCGAATACTGAGATCCCTATAATTACTCTTTGGCTTACTGTATATAACTCGGCTAGTAATTTGATCGCGAGGTCGTAGAGACACTCTGCGGCCGAAGGCGTTTTCTGAACCGCACGGGAGATAACATTACGATCTTCTAAACGATATTCTTGCTCGTCCATCCTTGGAACGAACAAATTAAGTTGCCGAACATGATGGGTGCCTTTCAGTAACTTACTCGAGCCCTTAATTTTTAATCTGTAGGTTTTATCGGACAACTTTTCCGCAATGACAAATGGTCCATCCCAAACGGGTGCCAGCTTATTTGTAACATACTCTCCCGCGGCCGAATGATAATGTGTTTTTTCTCCACACTTACTCACCAACATTGAACTCTACATGCCGGTGCTTTTTATCGTAAAGCAACTTTTGTCGAGTTTGAGATTTGTCTAATTTTGTTCTAGCCTCTTCAACCGCTTCGCTCACAGCCTTGGCCTAACAGAGCCCATGTGTTTTTGCTACTCTGTCATGTATCAGCCCGTCTTTATCTAACTCATCGGGAATAGGGTGATGCGGGGCTTGCAGTTCTCTGCCGAAATTCAGTAAAGCGGGGGTGGCACCCGTAAACTCGTGAACGGCCGTCCTAAGGGCAAACGCTAACTGCTGCAATCCGAGGTCCCAGTACCGTTGGGTTTTATCCAAGTAGCAAGGTATCATTGTTCCTAACACTTGATTTACTCTCTCTACTGGATTCAATTGAGGGTGGTAGATCAACGTAAGTATATGGCGGACGCCTAATTTATTAAAAACGGCTCGCATGATTTCAGAAACAAATACACTCCCATTATCGGAGATTACACCGGATGGAGTACGAAAACGAGTAAAGACTTCGTCTACTAGTTTATTGGCGATTAGGGGAGTGGTGGCGCGCTTTAAAGGGAATATTTCCACCCATTTAGTCAGACAGTCCGTGACGACTAATATCTGGGTATGCCCACGCTTGCTCCGAGGAAAGGGACCTTTCATGTCAATTGAAATTACTTGCCAAGGATACCCTGCCTGGTTATCGCACGGCTTTTTAAATTAAGGACAGACTGTACATGATTTAACATACCGATTAATGTCCGCGTTCATTGCCTCCCACGTATACATTTGTTTTACTTTCTAGTTGGTTTTGTACGCGAATAAATGGCCGGCGGTTTGGTTGTCATGACAACAATACAAAACTAAAGGGCGCAGCGTTTTTGGGACCATCACTCTGTACCCCCCATAACCTTGAGATACGAATTTTGGGACAATCTTACACACTATCCCCTGTTCTATGTCGCATTGAGACGCTAATCTCTTAACAGAATCGTTTGGGCTAACTGACTTAAGGTCCATAATTAATTTCCTTATTTGCCCTAGGATTTCATCCTTTTCCTGTTCTATCTCTATGGTGTCTAGGTCCAGTCTGGCCACATTTTTACTAATGGAATCTTTATCTAAAATAACCATAACGGCTGATAAATTTCCCAGATTCTGACACTCGGCTGTAGCACTAGGGATTCTAGACAGTGCGTCTGCAACTAAGTTACTCCTTCCGGGTATCTAGTTTATTTTAAACGGCTCGAAAGCCTGCAGGCGAAGCCTCCACCTTGTTAATTTACCGGTCGGAACTTTCGCCTTGTGGAGCCACTCCAGACTTTTATGGTCACAGAATACTTCGAAAGGGGACCCCTGGAGGTAAGGTCAAAAGTGCTCGATCGTTTCTACTGTACCCAGACATTCACGTTCGGTAGTAGAATATGTTCTTTCGGGGGTGTTATGTTTTGTTTTGCTAATCTAGTTTTTTATATATGCTTTGTTTTAACAAAACCTAAAAGAGGTCTATTTTTATTTGTATATAAACTCATTCGCATGGTTCTAATAAAAGACATTCAAGTTGCATCTAAACCTTGTTACTCTCTCTCCTTCTTATATTCTGGTACAGTAGGCCAGGACATAACATGCTGTCAGATTTATGAAGAACGTTGCGCCTAGTATAGTATTTTTGCCTAGACGAGGTTATGCTTAAGTCTAAGTTTTAGCTTAGTTCAGGTATCTCAGGAATTTTCCAGTATGGCGAGTAATATTCCGACGATTAAGCCGTTTCACGCAGGAAACAACCCAGCCGAAGCATGGAGATATTGGCGACAGGATTTCACGGACTACATCTCAGCCTTGAAATACGATACGGAGGAAGAGTCGACAAACACAGCGCTGTTCAGACACGTTTGTGGGGACGAATTGAAGCAGCAATATCGTTCGTTTCAATTACAACCTTTGTCTCCTTGACGAATTCAACAAACAATATGATGCATATACTAATGAGATTTCGGCGTCGTTTTTTGCCTTGGGTATCAAGCAGAAGCCAGGTGAACCTTTTCCTGAATTTTACTCTCGACTGCGACTGGCCATTGAAGAATGCAACTACGGCACGGCCATGGAGATGATGTTGCGAGATAAGCTGGTTCATGGGCTGCAAGACAAAGCTTTACAAGAACGACTTCTCAGGGAAGCCGGTCGGAAAAAGAAGACGCTAGCTGATGTTATCAGCGACTGTAAAGCGGCAGAGTTATCAAAAGCACAGGCAATCGCTATGAACGATGCTAAGAGCGAAGTCCACATCGTAACACGGAAAAAGAAGGTCGTAGCAGGTCGCAGCAAGGCAAGTTCCCGGGAAATCAAAAATTGTGGATATTGTGGTTTAAGTCACGCTTCAAGCAACTGTCCGGCGTATGGTAAGATTTGCCACAACTGTGGGATTAAAAACCATTTCAGCTCCAAATGCCGCAAGAACGCTAAAGAGAGCAAACCGCATGCGCCAAAGAATAAGAGAGTTGATGTCGTTTCTCAATCCATGGATGACCTTGTCTCTATCGTTTCAAGGGTGCGGAGCATCAGTACATGCGATAAGCGATTCTCAAGATCAAAGTGACGTTTGGTATGAAGAAATATCAGTCAATGGGTACAAAGTCAATTTCAAGCTAGACACGGGAGCTCAGGTAAATGTAATTACGAAATTTGAGCTGTTGAAGATGTCAGATTGTCCAGTTGTCCGATAGACCAGTCAGAGAGTCCTGGACTTTAGCGGAAATGAAGTTCCTGTGCTTGGGGACTGTCATTTAGCCTGCTCCACAGACTCTATGAAGAGAGATGGTACATTCCGTTTCATCGTGACAGACCTGATGGTCACACCCGTTCTGAGCGCTAATACCGGCGTTCAGCTGGGTTTGGTTGAAAGAGTCAGAAAGTCAGCATCCGTTGCCAAGTTGAAGTCGATACGCCAGAAAGGGTCCTTGCTGAATTTTCCGATGTCTTCACAGGTATGGGCCGTCAGAAGCAAGTGATGACCATCCACATGAAGAAAGACGCCCACCCTCTGGCTCAACAAGAAAAAATAAAGCGCGAGCTGCAACGAATGGAAGAGTTGGAAGTTATTACAAGAGTCGACAAGCTGACAGAATGGGTAAACAACATGGTGGTGATCGAGAAGCCGAATAAGATACGGATCTGTTTAGATCCAAGGCAGTTGAAAGAAGGGATAATGCGATGCGTCCGCATTATCCCATACCAGAACCAGATAAACTGTTTGCAGGACTTCAAGGCTGCAGTATTTTTACGTCGCTTGATGCAAAGGATGGCTTCTGGCAGCTGCCGTTGGATGAAAAGTCGTCATATCTTACGACATTTGTAACACCATGGGGGAGATATCGTTTTCTGGTCTTACCATTTGGACTAAACAATGCGCCCGTTGAAGTCCAGACTGATCATAAGCCGCTTTTGGGGTTAAGTCTGAAGCCGTATGATACGATTTTATCCGAGACTTAAATCGATATAATGTACATTTGACGTATGTTCAAGGGAAGCAACTCCTCGTTGCTGACGCATTGTCCCGAGCCTAACTGTTCGATAACCATTTTATGGAAGAGTCCATTCCAGTGCAGGTCTGTCTGTTGGTAACAGCGTCTAATACCAGATGGAACGAGTTGAAGACCTTGACAGATCGCAGCTTGGCACTTCAGGACGTAATTTTTCATGTCTCTAGTGGATGGCCAGATGCTAAGACAAGTGCTCGGGTCAGAGCGAGGCCGTACTTTCACTGTCGAGATGAACTCTACTTGTCCTCGAATGGACTTCTTTGCAGAGGTCAGCGCTTGGTTGTTCCTGAAGAAGCTCGCCGAAACATTCTGGATGTCATTCATTCCGCTCACAGAGGGATCGTAGCAGGAAAGGCCAAAGCCAGGGAATACTTCTATTGGCCTACCATGATCCAGGACGTTGAGGATTTCGTCAGTCAATGCCAAATCTGTCAAGCGTATCAGAACAGTAATCAGCATGAGCCCCTATTGAGTCGTGAACTGCCCAGTCGACCTTGGGAGAAAGTTTGTTGCGATTTCTTTGAGATCAGAGGGAGACACTATCTACTCGTCGTTGATTATTTTTCGAAATTTGTTGAGGTCCAGCTTCTGCACAGCACCACCGCTCCCGCAGTAATTATGGCCATGAAGACCATCTACGCACGATTTGGTATACCCGAAGAAGTCGTCAGGGATGGCGGTCCACCTTATGACTCTGTGGCTATGAAGGAATTTCACGCTCAATGGGGTATTCATCACAACATCACGTCTCCGTATTATCCCCGTTCCAATGGGCAAGTAGAGAGGTCCGTTCAAACGCTTAAGAAGAGTCTACTTAAAGCCGTAGAGGATTTTAAAGATTTGCACCTTGTGCTTCTAGATTACAGGATTACACGGACGCATGGCCTGGCCTCACCTGCCGAACTGTTAATGGGACGAAGACTCCGGTCTTTGTTGCCGTCACTTCCCGGAAAGTTGACTCCACATTACGATGTCACAGAAGCAACCAAGGAACTGGAAACCCGTCAGCTTAATCAGGGAACTCAGGGTGATCAGAAGTCCAAGCCGCTGAGTCAGCTCAACGAAGGCGACCGAGTATGGTTTCGAAAACGTCTTAATGAAGGTTGGAAGCAAGGAACCATCATCCGGGTTGGTCCGCAAAAGCGATCGTACGGAATACAGTCTACCGAAGGAACAATTTACACCCGGAATCGCTTTTACGTGCGCCCTGATCATTCTGCTGTTGAAAACTACCATTCCGTTGACCATACTTCTGGTTCAGTCACCGGTCCAGAATCACCAACCGGTCTTGCGAAAGCTTCAGAGACACCTCCAGCACCCGTTTCTGAACCAATCCACCACGCAGCTCCAGTTCCTGAGTTACGGCGCGCTCAACGTCTCCGTAAATCACCGGTTTGGGCTAAAGATTATGTCCGCTAAGTATTTACCGGCATATCCTCGTTTTACGAAAATTAAAAAAAATATAACACTCACAAAAGGGCGTGTTATGTTTTGTTTTGCTAATCTAGTTTTTTACATATGCTTTGTTTTAAACTCATTCGCATGGTTCTAATAAAAGACATTCAAGTTGCATCTAAACCTTGTTGTTACTCTCTCTCCTTCTTATATTCTGGTACACTAGGCCAGAAATATTGGATCACCCCCTCTTTCTCGTCAATTATTTGACTCGGGGACCCCCCCCCCGATTCCTACGTCGGACGCGTCTGTTCTAATGATAAAAGGGGTGTCAAATCGAGGGGTATAAAGAATGGGAGTAGTGGTCAGCGCCTCCTTAGTCGAGAGTACGCTTTCTCCTGTGTTTCGTCCCATCTCCAAGATCGTGCTCGATCATTTTGAAGTAGCCGCGTTAAAGGCTCAGCAGTTTTTGCGAAATTGGCCATACCCAAGAATTTACGCACGTCCTTAACATTTTTAAGTCTTGGGTATGCTTGTATAGCTTAAATTTTAGCAGGATCAACTTCATTTCCCTTTTCAGAAATAATATGGCCTAAAATTAAAGTTTTATTTTGGCAGAATTGGGCTTTGGACGCTTTTGCTGTCAATCCATGATCGGATAGGATAGAGAGCTACTTGTCGAAAAGTCGAATATGGTCTTCGAAATTATCCGTGGTGATAATAAGATCATCCAAATAGGCAAACACGCCTTCGCGCCTCAATTTAATAAACATATTGTTTATCATGCGCCGAAAATTGCGCGGCGCGTTTGATAAACCAAACATCATGACTTTTGGACGGAACAACCCTTTATCGGTTACAAAGGCCACTTTGTCTCGACAATCTGAGTGTAGGGGAATTTGACGGTATCCTGATTTTAAATCTAATAAAGTGATGTACTTGGGTTTCGATATGGATTCAAGTAAATCATCCATGCGAGGAAGGGGGAATTGATCCTTTTTACTAACTTCATTAAGTTTAGTGTAATTTATTACCAACCTATCACTTTTCCGTCACGCCTTACTATAACTGCGGGGGCACACCAAGGGTTTTCCCAAGGCTCAATAAAGTCCTTGGCTCTCATTTCTTCGACAATATTATAAATTTGGTTTTGAAGGGGAGGAGCGTACCTGTAAGGGCGACAAGCGATTGGGGGCCCCTCTGTTTCTCTGTAGTTTTCAGTAGTGGTGGATCTACCTGCCTCTTTAGTGAAGACATGTTTCCAGGCATTTACAACTTCGCATAGTTTTTGCATTTCGGAATTATTTAAAGGGGCATGGTTAAGGGCTTTTTTCAGTTCTTCTGAATCGATGGATTCATCGGAAGCGTCGAAAAGGTATTTATCAATTACAATGTTGTTGAAACTATTTGTTTATACTTTGGTGCTCGGACCAGTCTTGAAAAATTTTTATTTTATCAGGGCACGAATTAAGAAAATAGCTACGTTTTTCAAAATTGGCATGCATACCGATTCTACTTAAAAAATCGAGTCCCAAAATAGCGGGAAAAGTTAAATTGTTAACGTAAAAAGCAAAGATTTCTAAATTAATATCGGGTAAAGAAATGGGAAGAGTTACACCACCATGAGCCTGAACAAACTTTTTAAATGTGTTTTTAACCACTCCTCAATAAGAGTATGGGAGGCTCCGCTATCAACTAAAACTTTATATTGAATACCCCCCACATCGGCAGTAATAAAAATTAAATCTTTGTCCGATATATTTCTGCAGGTGTTATCTTTATACGTGGACTCTCGGGCAAAATTTGTGGTTTACTTATTGCTGTGTACGACGTGCACCATTCCCCTGACCTTGGTGTCCGCCGTTCTTGTCGTTTCCCGAATTTCGGTTAAAATTTCCGTTCCGCCGCCAATTCCCTTGTAGACGGGGGCAATCTCTCTTAAAATGATTCAGAGACTGGCATTCAAAACAACCGTAACGCGCGTTAGAATTGTTGCAAGAAGTCCACTGCGGGGCGGCTCTATCGTCTCTACGGATATCTTGACTATTGGACTGGGGGTTGATTTTCCTACCTCACGATTAGCGGATGTGATGGGGGCCTTCGGGGCTTCTGAGGGAGTGACACTTTCTACCCGCGAAGCGTCGGCTATCAGATCCTTTAAGCAAGTATACTTTTTATGAATCAAATGGCCGCGCATGGAGGGGCGCAAATTTCGGAATACTATGCGGGCTTTTTCTTAGGAGCGAGGGAACAATGTAGCCGTCGCATTAGATCTTGCATACTATTAATATATTCGAGGGAGGATTCTGGCCCTTGTAGCTTAGAATGCAGTAGCTCTAGGACCCTGTCATCTTCGGTTTCAAACTCGTCCTTAATTGCCGTTACAAATTGAGCCCAGGAGGTTAAAGTGAAATTACTATCCACCCACCAGTCTAATGCTGGACCCTTCAAAATGGTGGGCACCCAAGATTTAAGAAAAACATCATCGGGGATATTACCGCATTGCTGAAAAGTTCTAGCCTTTATAAAAAATTCCTTTAATGAATTGCTTTCATCACCGTGAACATGAAAGATTGGGGGGTCTAATTTAGGAACCCACGCACTGGGTTGAGCCCCCTGGGTGGGGGCTAAATTACCTGTGAGCGCCTGCAATTGGGTAACAAGGGTGGCAATTAAATCTGCGTTCGCTGTCGCCATATTATTTTCCTCTTTATTACTAGGAGATAAGGATAAATTTTCGATTATGGGGGCTTCGTTCTTTGCGATGGGATTGGTTAAAATTAGGGGCAACAGACTAGTTTCACGTAAAGGGGACGTTTAATTTAATTTCAGTAGATCTAAGTCTCGAGATTGGCTCCGTCTATACGGAAGAAATTCTCTTTCGTGCGTTTGGTATGCTTTAAGACAATCTGGGCAACTATTGTTCCTTCAATGGCTGGGGACACAATCGGGGCAGAATTGAAAAGAATCTTCGGTACACGTGTTGTGATCGTCTAAATCACTAATAAAGACCAGGTTATCAAAATATTAAATAAGGACCTAGGAGCGTCTTAAATTAACTATAATGCGGCGTGTAGACTTTAATACTTGACTAGAAGAGAAAGGTGAAATCGAAACTCAAGAATTACAATTTTAAGTTACACTCACTAGCACCCTTTTTTACTAATTGGATACCCTCTAATCACTAATTAACGATCCCGGACGGACCCCCAGTTTGTCACGCTAAAATTCATCGCTTATTAAAAAAATAATCTTAATGTGAATTTTGCTGTGTCTCTTCTCGCTATTTTCATATGGAAAAAGCTCGAACTTTTTCAAAGTGAGCGATTTCCTAGATAGCCCCCCCCAATAGAAAAACCTGGACGTACACGCGTATTCCTTTACATTTTAATATGTTATCAGTTTCCTGTTCCAGATTAAAGGAAAGGGTTTTAAAATATATACATTTCCATCTGATATATATGAATATCAATTTGTGAAAAGGAGAAGAAAATTGATGAAATGTAATAAATATATTTGGCTTTTGAAAGTGATTGCATAAAATATCTCTTAAAATCTAGAGAAATATCTGTACCTTTCTAGGTACCAACTCACCCCCTTCCCCATAAATTACCTTTAAACTGCTTTTATTAAAGCATTTTTAATTAATATGTATAAGGAACGAAGCCTCGCGCACTCGCTCGCTATATAAGGAACGAACCCGAGGACACTTGCCACTCGGAAACGTCGAAAATGCGTAAAATCCGATATTTTTGCATCTGAGCCACTCGAAAACGTTAAGAAGTACCTTTGTAGGCTTTTTCCATCTGTGCCACTAAAAAACGCGAAAAAGTACCCTTTTAGGCTTTTTTCGGGTATTAATTACCTTATTCCTATTAATTTTTTTTATAAATTTTCCCCCACCAAAAACCCCAATTCCCAAGCTGTGTCCCTAGGATGTTGGATAGTCCTTTTATATATTAATTTATTTATTGGCACAGACGCGTCGTATAATAGGAACTCATCTGTGCCGCTCTATAGATTTATATATCTAAGGATCGGAACTGTACGCTCTCGCGTCGCATATAGAGACGGAAGATCCGGCACCTTTTTCGTGGCTTTAGTACAGCTAAAGGCTCGCGCTTATTTTCCAAGTAAGGAAAGGAAGGCGTGCGCCTTGGGCTGGTATATAAAAATCGCAACTTTACGCTCTCGCGTCACATATAGAGACTGAAGAACCGGCACACTTTTCGCGGCTTTAGTACAGCTAAAGGCTCGCGCTTATTTTCCAAGTAAGGAACGAGTCTGTGCCAACGATAATTAATACTTAAAGGACCAATCGACATCCTAGGGACACGGACTGGGAATTGGGGTTTTGGGTGGGGGCAAAAAACCCACAAAAAACAAGCCATTTAAGGTCTACCAAAGATAGTTTCGGGACCAGGGTGGAAAGTTGGGTTTTTAAGGGTGGGGGAATATACTAGGTGGAATAAGCCCAATTAATGGACTAGATATTCAAGAAACGAGCCATTTCAGGTGGACAAGTCCTGCAAAAAAGCTAGTTTCCGGGGAAAATTTTGCCAGGGTAAAACGCATTTCGAGGAGAGACGCAACGTCCCAAAAATCCAACCCTACCCAACAACATGGAGAAAACAAATAATTGTTAGGGTAAAACGCGTTTCGAGGAGAGACGCAACGTCCAAAAAATCGCAAACCTACCCAAGAGCATGGAGAAAAAACCAATGATTGGGTAAAACGCTTTTCGAGGAGAGACGCAACGTCCCAAAAATCGCAACCCTACCCAAGAGCATGGAGAATTAAGAAAAAATAATTGGTAGGGTAAAACGCGTTTCGAGGAGAGACGAACATCTTAGGAGAAAATGACGATGTAACGAATTTAATAACAATGTGAATAATATTTTTATTAACAAAAAAATTTGACAAGTTGTAATAATAATAATAATTTTTTTTTTAATTCGGTAAAAGACCGGGGAGCGGCAGCGGCGGCTTTGTTTTCCGCGCGGTGGGAGATTGCCAGGCCGTTGGCGGGATGAGGTCGAAGTCATCTTCAAATTTCCCCTCCTCCTGACCCGGCTGCATACCGGCGCTGGTGCTGATGCTCGTGGTGGTGGTGCCGGTGGTGCCGGCAGCGGCGGTGGTATTGTTGGCGGAGGCACGGCCCTAAATGGGTTAGAGTGTGCAATAACTGGTGGCTTTACCGGGAGTCGGGGTCCGGCTCTTGTAACCCATAAGGGCGGTGGCGCACTGGGAGATGTTAGCTCTGATCAAATGGTCCTATCTCCACCTCCGACTTCGGTCAGGTTTGGGCTGGATACTGAACTTAAGTTCAGGCTAACGGAGAGGGTCCAGGCAAACTGGTCGCCTCGGGGGATTGAGTAGCCTGCTGTGGGGCGGCGAGCCTTCGTATGAGGGCACGGCGGACCCATCTCCCGACCTTTTGGATCTCCGGTGCCAGATGTGCCGGGTTATGCGGGCTGCTGTGTGCTCGTCGTTCCCCTTTTGGAGCTCTCTCCAAAGGGTTTGGCTCCTTACCTTCATAGGTAGGGTGTCGGCTGGAGTTGCTATAGCATCCATTCTAAATCCCACTGCTGTGTGCGAAGTGGGGATTGCTGCACCTTCTGCTGGGTATACATGGATGATTAAATCACCCGAGTATAACGGCTTTTACTATGTATTTCGTTGATACGTTACTCAACAGTGTTACGATCAAACTAATTTAAATTAACGTCGTTTCGAGAAACCGTCACGATCCATCGAAAGCTATTAAGAGTAGACTTGTACATTTTATGGTGAATAAATTATTATTAAATAAATTGTACCCAATAATATTGGCGTTTACTACGTTTTTCGTTCCAACCTTTTTCAAAAATGACACATTTTAGCTATTATAAATTTGCGTCATTTATAGAACCAATCACGATCTATCAAAAGACGTAACTTATCGAGGTGTACCTCTTATAGTGGAAAATTTAAATATACACGTATATTTAAATCACTCGAGTATTACGGCGTTTACTACGTTTTTCGTTAATACGTTTATCGACAGTGGCACGGTCAAACTTATTTAAATTAACGTCGTTTAGAGAAACAGTCACGATCCATCGAAAGCTATCAAGTGTAGACTTGTACATCTCATTTCGAATAAATTATTATTAAATAAATTATGCCGAATAATATTCGCGTTTACAACGTTTTTCAGTCCAAAGTTCTTCAAAACTGACACATTGAAACTGTTATTAATTTACGTCATTTATAGAAACATTCATCATCTACAGAAAGTTGTCACGTTAGCGGATTTTTTTCATTTATCTCACTGAAGTAAAACGGCGCTTACTATGTTTTACGTCAATAAGGTCTTCAACAGTGGCACGGTCAAACTAATTTAAGTTTACGTCGTTTAGTGAAACAGTCACGATCTATCGAAAGTTTTCTAGTGTAGACTTATACATCTTATGGCAAATAAATTAGTATTAAATCTATAAAATTCCATAATATTGGAGTTTACTACGTTTTTCCGTTCATCAAAGTAATCTTACGTAGCTCGCATTGAAAATTCTTGTTTTGTTATACGGTAATTATCGCCAAAAATTAAAGGGAAGTTAAAAAATTTCGAAGCTCATTTGAGAAACGATGACTCCAGATAAAGTTCGTTCTTCGGTTTGTTTTTAAGAGATCTCTAACCTACGTTGCAGAATTTCAAATTATAAATCTGATTCTGATGATTGTCTCCATCAGCCTTCGTATACTCACTTTACCGAACCTTTAGCATTTATACTTCGGGCTTTCCTAAACCAGACGAATTCGGCCAAGGGTGTATCCAGTATTTCATACCGCGAAGAGGGTGCGGGTTTGTGATGTCAAGTTTGAATGTCGGTGCTGACAGAGGCTCTGTGATTATGATGTTTAACCCCCCTTGTCATAAACATTTCGGAGGGGGGTTTGAACTCCCTAACCCCACTTAAACTCGGCCTTTATTAAGGCATACAATTCGCAGATTCCCTTTTTTGTAGACTGACGCAATATTAGTGAAGGATGAGAGTAATGCTCTTTTTATTATATCTAATACCATAAGCGGTAAAATTCCCATAAGTTTGCCAATAAGAGGATTTACAATAGAATATGTACAATGTGAGCTTGGTAACGTAGAACTCGCGAACTACGTTCTAGTACGCTAAATGATCTTTGTAATGTTCTCCTAGCTGATGCTCCTTCGCGAACACAGCCATGAGAAAAATTTTGTTACTTAAAGTTGTTGACGTAATATTTGTCAGTTACGTCTTTTCCTGTAAACAAGGTATGATTGTTAATTCGATCTTATTGCCAAACTTAGCGTAATCATGCCACTTATGGTAATACTTTCTGTTATTAAAACGTGTTAAGAATTCACAGCAGCAAATGTTTTTATCATTTACCAAAGAGTTATTCGACTATTTTTCTTAAACTTATTTAAATTTTTACATAATAGCTGAAAATAAAAATATCTTAAAATAGTGTGTAAATATTTACATTATTTGTAGGACCCCAAATTTAAAGTTATTTTCCGGGCATCTAATTTTAAGATTATTAAATAATTATATATTATTATTAAAATATTATAAAATAATATTAAAATTAGTGCCCTGATAATAATAACGTTAAAATTGAGGACCTGAAAATAATATGAAAATTAGGGGCCCTGAAAATAATGATAAAATTGTGGCCCTAAAATAATATTAAAATTAGGAACCCGGAAAATAATAAAAAATTGTGGCCCAAAAAATATTTCTATTACCAATAGGGGCCCTAAAATTTTGGTTAAAATTATGGATCCTAAAATGTACGTTAAAAATTAGGGCCCTAAAATTATAATATAAAATTTAGGAGCCCTAAAATAGTTTTATTAAAAAATAGAAGAAATAAAAATATTTCGAAGAGGCGTGCTGGGGCCCCCTATGTTAGTCTAAACCTCGAGGGCCACTGTGTCATGGCACACTTGGCACATACCTTAATAAGTCCCTGATAAAATGTTCAACATCTTCTGGAGGCGATATGAAATGCGTGGCGCGATCGGAAGTTCAACGATGAACATTTTCGAGCCTATCACGAATCGATGCCCAAAAAATGCGAGAGGTTGTTGACAACCGTGGTTATTGGACTTCGCATTATGTGTCGTAAAGCGCTAATCTGAACAAACCATCTAAATTCGTCGGAGCCAATGTGTTAAAAAATTATTTCATGGTTCGTGTTTATTGAAATAAAGTTATCAGTGATTAAACTACGGTTAAGGTGAAGGGCCAAATCCAATGATTTTCAACGCAATGGTTTTCCACGCTTCAACGACTGCTTCCGACTGAAGTTGATCTGTTTGACTAAATATTTCGATTATGCCTAATATTCCTGTTTTATACTTTTGTTCTTTTATTTGTAATTTGGAAATGTTGAACCGTTTCCAAATTGAAAGATAGATTTGGATTCTGCGTGACTTGTGAGTCAAATTGGCCTAATTTTATATAAATAAACACTTAATTTGGTAGACTCAAATCTCTGGGGTCTTACTAATTTCGGTTTGTCCTTTTCCGTGTAAAAGATATCAAAATATTTTTAATTGGGTAATAGTTTCGCTGGCGTATTATTTCCAACAAGCCCTCCAGCAGCGCCCTACGTCAAACCTAATCAAAATGGCGGCCAAATGAAAACGGCCGGAAACATTTGTCATTGACTGTACGTACGGCCAGCTGTTACTTACATGGTCGTAGCAACGCTTAGGAATGAAAAAGAAATTTTAACCATTAATTCCTAAGAAAGTGTACTGCTTTTTTTTAACTTGAAAACATTTCTGAGTCGGCTTTTGGTCTTGGACTTTAATTAGACTCTTCTGAGAGAATCGTCGGCATTTCAATTAAAAATGTCCTGAAAAACGTTGGTTGAAGGTTTTTAACTTTTAAGCATTCAAACTCGGTCCCTATTTGAGTCGGTTCTAGGATTACGGTCAAAAGCGGACTCATAAAGGGCTTCTCAATCAAGCGTGGGCTTTGCGACCCAGAATGAACTAAAACATGTTGAATGCATTTTTTAACTCTTAATCGTCTCAGCCCTATATGAGTCGAAACGTTTTTGGAACTGTAAAGTTGGCGTGCCGATTTTGAACGGGATCAGAACGTACTTACGCAGATATATCTTAAAAACCTTCAAGACCTTTTGAGTCAGCATTCGGATTAAGACCCAAAAACGACTTTTCGACCAAAGCCTAGCCCAAAATTTTACACTTTGTTCTACGCGGGCGGTGGGTTTCAAAACTCGCAATATCTACGTGGAAGAAGTGGTAACGAATTTTCACCCAGGGCCACAAGCTTCCTACTAGGCGAGATTGCTAACCACTCCAACACTCCACCTTCCAAATTGTTTTTAATTCGGTTGCAATTTGTTGTATATACATTATTAGTAAAAATTAGTTTTATTTGGTTAGCTCTGACCCAAATCAAAAAACTACCAAGGCCCCAAATGTCAATTAAACAGGGCACGTTTTCGTTGTCCTGTCTTACTTTACGAATAAATTGATCGTCGAACGACAACAATTAATTAATTAACTTATCTAGTTTACTTCCGTCTGCAATTCACATTTCAAAATGATTTTGTTATCTGCTAATAAAGTTTCTAACTTTTTAAAATATGATTCCTTAGAAAGCATGAACTCCACAAACAGTTCTAGAACTGTTGAAGTTTTTAATTTTCGAAAATTATCACATAAGCAAACATTTTTTGCTTTATATATTATATGCTTTTATTTACATTTATACACGACCAAAACTATTATGAAAAAATTAAAAATTAGTTATACAGACAATATAATTGTTCTTCTAATAATGATTTTATGAAATTTTTGCAATTTTAAAAAAAATATCCTAGTTTATTACTCGAAGATCTATTTGATCCGAGTTTCGCGTTTTTTGCTAGAAGACCTATTGGGTACAAGTAGTAGTAAGTTTTTTTAATTTCTTCAAATTCGTTTAGGATTTAGCTATATTATCCCTTTTAAGTATGGACTAATCTACTTTTTCGCGTATTTTATCATCCTTCTCACAGTCCATAGGTGGTTTCTTCTAACTTAGCAAACATTTTTTGCCTAACAAATATATTACACGACAATAAAAAAAATTAAAATTAGACTCACAAATATTAAAAGTTTTAATTTAAGGAGTATACCAAAATATTAAATTTAAAAACAAATATAACTACGGCAAAACTTTGTTTGCAACTAGTCAGCAAAATATGACGATCGTTTCGAAATTATCAATTTCGGAACTTTTCGAGGCTCTGAAATTAAATATTATACTCAAAAAGTGCATACGCCTACTTAGCTGCACATATAATTAAAACGTATGTACATGTACATTGCAGCAGGGAAATATGATTTTAGGGTTGAACGTTTTTACGCGGGTTACCTCGCTTAGTTTATAAAGTTATATTTTGCATGTCGCATGAACCTTTACCTTCGTGTTAACATTTTTCCACTGCTTGGTTTTGCGCTTGATGCCGCCTACTTGCACGCGCTAGTAAGCCAGATTTTGGAACTGGCTCTTTTAACTCATTGTAAGAAAACGGAAAAAACAGCCATACTTCTCAAATTATCCCTACCACTCCCTATAAATTTGGCCTAACCTTTTATAACACCCGGCATACGTACTTTTATTCATACATGTACGCAAATATTAAAAAAATTGTACTTACTATCTTTCGCGCCTAATGATTTCCCTAAAAATTGTAAAAAATGACACTTAATGTTCATTGAAATTTCAATATATATATATATATATATATATATATATATATATATATATATATATATATATATATATTTACCTCGCGCGCTCTTTCTTTTTGGCTCCTTTTTGGTTTGCGACACTTCTCCGATGGTGGATTTTACGTTTTTTTCTGAAACGTCGTCTTCCCTTTCCTTTTAGTCACTAAATATCAAAAGTAAGAGAATTACTTGACTTAAGTTGCTGTTCGTACCTGGGTCCCCCTCGTGGTTTCTTACAATGGTTTCGACGGCTCTTGAAATTTCGTCGCGTGTAGGGGTTTCTACAAAAAATAAATACTGGTAAATACTTTTTCTCCATCGTTTTAATAATATATATTTTTGAGAAAGCGCTGCCTTTTTCCGTGAGTTCGTATCAGTGACTTAATGACCAACCCCCCCGCAGGATATCAAAGGGGTCCTTTAAAAAAACATTTTTTCCAAGTTATCATGATTTGCACCTCCCTCGAGCCTTCAAAGCGAGCGTTGTAAAGCGTTCCGATAGGCACTCCCTTGACCTTCTTAAAACTAAAGGCCACTAGTTTTCGGGTACTTAGTTAACCCACAGGTTCGTATCATAAAGGGGCTGCACCTTTTCAAGATATAAGAAAATATAACGAAAATGGTTTAAAATGACTAACGGACTTCAGTTCCCGCCGGGCTCTCTTCGTACCCCGCCACATCCATACCTTCATCGTTAAAATCACTTGCGACTTCCGCCGTACGGAATTGGCTCTGGTCTTTAGGGAAATCAAAACGGTCATTAGTTCTTGCTAAACAGTTCGAACTGAATTAGTATTAGTATTCTACTTACTAACGGGGTTTGCAAAGGGAATTTCTTCCGTATTGTTTTCGTTTTCTTTTGTAGTCGATAGTATTTGTTAAAATTTTTTTAATCTTTAATAAATTATTCTATAATAATGCTCACCATTTGGTTAGTCCACAGTCTTGGGCCAGCCGAAGTAGTGCACTGTGGAAGTTCATTTCCCCATAATGTTCTTGAATTTTCTTCAAAACTGGCTGTCATTTTTGCATCGTGGTTAGAATTTCTTCGAGAGATGTTTCTCCAAAAACCTGTCTGAATTTTTCCCCGATGATGTTATTTTCTTCAGACTCTCTCTGTTTTTGGTTGAGGTACTCTAAGGATTGGTCAATTTGATCGATGTTCGTGTCTATTATATCAATTTCTTTGAGGTGGGCGTTTCTTCTCTCCAAAAATGTCTAAAATTATTTTAAAAATTATTGAATTAAACAAGGAACAAATACCAACCTTATTTCCAAAAACAGGTATCACTTTATGATTTGTGTACATAGTTATGTGGTTTTGGTGATAAGGTAGTGAATTTTTAACTTACGTCTTTCGCCGATAGTAGATTTCCTATACGTTGGGGGATGATAGACAAAACTTCGCCTACGACACAATGCTGTACCTCAATAGGGGTGGAGCTTCCTAGAAAATTCAAATGGTCAAAAAAACGCCAACCGCAATACAAAAGAGCGTCTCTATAATATAAAACACATCGGCAGTCTCTTTAAAAATAACCTGTTCCGCGTCGGGACTAAAGTATTCCATTTATAGGCCTATTACATAATTTTTGGATTACTCTGTCTATCACTGGAAGTAGGCTAACTGCATAGCACACGTGTATTGCAATCCGCCTATTTCCACTCAAACAGAGTAAACCAAAGATTTATGTAGTCGGCCTTTAAAAAAAGACAATATTTTACCTTCAACGTAAAGATTTCCCTCCGGCCGCTCCTCGCACCCGCAATATGGAAAAACTCAATGAAGGTCTGGGGGATGCCTATCGGCTTTCCCATATTGGGTATTTGTCGCATAATACGAGGAAATACCGTAGAACTTGATTCGGAAAGACTGTCTGCATCTTCTCTGGCGACCTTCTAAAATTATATTAAAAACAGATTTCACGAAAATTTGTCGGAACATTAATATTTTAAAACTTTCTTTCGAGCTAATTTTACGAGGAGCGTGCAGACCAGTTTTAGGAAAGCCTCGTCCAGAAGATGCCTCTCTTCTCCCTCTTTTCGTCGAAGGGAGAAGTACTCCTGGAATTTCCTTGGTAATTCCGTTAGTCGACGAGAGGTCGCACCGGATTTACTACAAACATGACATTTGTAATTTCGTTTTAAAGGGTGTCGAATACATGACGATACGTGACCACTATCTCAAAATGTGTAAAGTTATTTGATATTTTCAGCACATATATAACGAGAAGGTGGTCTTTGACGTTTAAAGATCTTGATCTTTGTCTTCGAAATCACTTTCGATCGCTAACGGTACTGAAGATAGATTTAAAGTTGTTTTATATTACAAATGCGTTATCTCTCTTATTTTCGGTCCAAATTACTTTACCTCAACCTAATTTGACCAATCACAAGTCAACGAACTTTAGACCAAAACATGACCTTTTTCTTCTAAAAGAGACGTATAACCCATTTTAAATTTAAAATAACTTTCTATCTCTTAACGTTCTCAAGTTGGATTTTAAATGACCTTGAACTCATGGTAATTTCCATTTTCGAGAGATCCCCTGCGCGTTCCGATAGTTATGAAAATAACTAGACAAAAGTTAGAGTTATTGGTTTTTAGTAAACACCCTGTAACGTTGGACACTTACGGATTTTCTTGTGGGATGTTTTGAATTTTTTTCTTTTTAGCTCCTTTGATAACAACGAACCAATATTTGTAATTTTTGGCGTAAGCGTCTTTATATTTTTGGGCGATGGTTTTGGTTTTTAAGAAAAGGGTCTTAAAATCTGTTTCTGTGGCGTTTTTTGCGAACTCAAAAATCGCATATAAAAGGTGACCGGCATCAAAATACGTGGTCTTTGGTGCGGTTGAAGTCTTGTATAACAATTAGCCTTCCTCAATCGCTTTGGAAAAATTGAGAAACGGCATGGTCTCTGTAGATTAAAAAATAATAATCTCAAGCGTCATGGCAAGGTTTTCTTTTTAAAATAAAAATTTTCCAAAAAAAGGTATCTTATAAAGTCGACAGAATTAATTAAACATAATAGAGACTGACAGCCGTTAGTTTCACGTAAGTAACTTACGCAGAAGGGTCATTGTTAAAAACACGTTAGTTCAATATTTGCCGAATTTAAATGCAAGGGTAATACCAGTAATATGTACGGTGCTTAATAATTAATAACAAATCTGTTACCCGTAAGGAATTACGTTCGATGCAATATCTTAGGAGTACGCTTACGCTCAATTTGGATCAAAAGGAGATTTTCAAAAGTAACTAGGTGGAGCTAAAATTCCTCGACCTTAACCGTATCCAGAACGGAAAACGAGTTTGACTTTAACCTTAGCCACTCAGTACAACTGAAACTAAAAGTAAAAAAAATAATAATTAGAGATGTACGATAGATTGGTAGTTCCGCGTAAGTCATTTACGGGTAAACGGTTCTGGTAAATTCGAACGAATTGTATACACATCTTTGAAACTGACCAAAGTAAATTACGCGTAAGTTACTGACACGGGAGGGATATTTTTAAAAACGCGTCAGTTCAATATTTGACGAATTTAAATACAAGGGTAATCCGCGTATGTCATTTACGGTAAATTGTTCTGGTAAATTAGGCAAACTGACAAGCGTAAATTTCGCGTAAGTTACTTACGTGGGAGAGTATTTCTGAAAAATGCCATAGTTAAGTTCTTCGAAACATAAAAGTTGACTACTACAAATGTTTTGATAAAGAAGGAAATTTAAATTCACCGACGGAAATATTTGTTAGTAACACTGTATCCCTCGATACAACAACATTTTCATATTACCAAGAGTTTATGTTAGGCAAAGTTATTTGGTTAGGTCTTGTGGAATTCTATAGTTTCGGAGCTATTTTCGATATCGGGGACATATGAAAAATGTAAGTAGTAATTAACTCGTAAGCGCGTTAATAGTCTAGGTAAGGGTGGCTTAGAGGTTAGCACTCTTGCCTTGAAGCAATAGGTACTGGGTTATACCAACCCCACTTGAGGCACCTGAAAAAAATCCAGAACCACTCCTTTTGCGTAGAGTTCACAAAAGCTCTTTTCACTGGTAAAAGGATTTTTCTCCCGAAATCTTCGGTTTCCCCTTGCAGTAAAATCTTGCTGGAGCTAACGGTAATAGTTAGTGTAAGAAGCTCACGGTTAGCTCACGTGGCATGTAGGGTCTGCCACCACCCTCCTTCTCAGTGGAACCCCGCCTGTATTAGTGAATTGGGTACTAGATTAAATGATTATTATTAATACGGTTTTTATTATTTTTCGGTTAGGTCTTGTTGAATTTTGAAGTCGTTCAGCTAAATTCGATATCGCGTTGATTTGATAAATGTACGTCGTAAGTTACGCGTAAGCGCGTTACGAGATAATACCTATTTTGATAGTCTTATGTTTTTTATTAAGTCTGGTGGAATGTTAAAGGTCCCCAGCTACGACCCCGAAACCTCCGGTTCTAGTTAATGCTCTCTAATCGACTTCCGATTTCGCAAATGAGATCGGGTCAAGCCAGTTAGAAACCAAATGTTACGGGGATACGTTTCTAATTGGAACCAACTTAGTAACTCTTACGGTTTTCAAGTTGGTTTTCGAACGACCTTGAAGACATGGTTCAAGGTCATTAAAATCTTTAAACTACAGTCCCTCAACCACGATGAGGTTGTCTATCAGAAGTCAGTACTCTAACACGAGTACCTTTAGAGTTATCAGCTCCCGAACCTCGTCTTCGACACGTTTTCAACTTACCGACCCACTTGTTTTTGGCCTAACATTTCTCGACTTCATATTTCGCAAATCAATCGGGTCAAAGCTAGTTTGCCATACGATGGGACGGCGAACACCTTTCTCATTGGAACCAGCTTTCGGAACTCTAACGGTTATCAAGTTAATTTTCAAACGACCTTGAAGACATGGTTGATGGTCATTGAAATTTTCGTAGTCGGTTGACCTTCTGAGCGTTCTACAACACCCTAAAATTTCAAAATCGTAGCTAAAACATATTTTGAGATATTCACCCTGGTCCATTTTTAGTCAACACCCTAAATAAAGTACAAGAGTTATTAAATAGGAAATCACACTTTTAATATTTAACAGAGTACTTTTATCCTCAAAACGTAATTTAATCAGCTTAATCGAGTTTCAATGGGATGAATCCCTATTCAATCAACTTAACCGCAATTTAATCGGCTTAGTCACGAACTAGATTTAATCGTTATTTAATCCTGATTTATTCGCAATTTAATCAAATTTAATCGGCCAAGAGCGCAGATTTAGGGCCTGTTGCAAAAGCCCTAGCCAAATTGCTAGACCATTGAATTTAACATTTGCGATTCTAGCAAAGCAGACTTTTGCAACGGGCCCTTAATCACGGGAGTGATCTGCCCCTCGCACGATATAGGAAAGATTCTTATTCCACTGAAGATAAATGCTATAATTAAAAAATATTAACCAGAATTATTCGCATCTCTTTGCAACTAAAGGTTGCAATCATTCTAAGCCCTACATTTTACAATTCATTAAAGTCAACATCATCTTAGATCCTCTAAGCAAATGTCACCCGAAACCAGAGGGCCTGTCAAGACAAGTACCGTCTTCAGAATGCGAACCGAAAGATTTTTCGTGTTCCTTTCTATTCAGTGGAACAATGACTTGCAAACTCTACGCAGAAGGAGTGGTTCCGAATTTTTCACCCAGTGCCACAAGCTGGGATCGATCCCGTTTGCTAACCACTCCGCCATGAAATTAACAATATTTATTATTTATTAAGCAGTGCAGGGCCGTGCTCGGGGGGGGGGGGGGGCGAGCGGGGCGGCCACCCAGTGCCGCTAGAAGTTCGAGGGGGGGGGGGTCAAATGAGAACTTGTTAAACCAGAGAGAATTTAGATAGGGAGTGGCAGCTCCTGCCTTTAGGTTACGTGTTACTCCCTCCTTTTGGGGGCGGAATCACAACGTCATACCGGAAACCGACATGGCCTGCTGGAGTGGGCTAGAGAGCTACGTTGCACCTTTTACTTGCCACTGAAGCAGTGGTACAATTTTGGAAAAGTCGTCATAATTGGAATGCACCAAAATGGAATATCTTAATTATTGCTTAAAATGTATATTGTTTTTTCTTCCTTTAATAGCCACAAAGTCATACTTAAAATGAAAAGGCCCACATGGTTCATCTGATATGGTAATAAAATCTGCTTCATATTCTGATAATAATTTTTTTAACCTCAGAATTCACGAATTGTGCACTGGTAAGCTGTTAAGAAAATATGTTAATTTACATTAAAAAAGATAATAAACCAAAATTGCCTTAATTTATAAAGTTAGGGGTTCGACTATTGACAATAAAGAAATGCCATAATATCAAGTTAAAAAGGTTTTAAGAGGTTATTTCAATTTGGCAAAACCAAAAGTTATAAAAAAATGGGTGAAAATGAATAGATATGACTAAGATATGTGATAAAAAATATTAAAAGTACAAAAATTGAAAAATATTTAAAATTTAATTGAAATATTTTTTAACAATTTAAAATTGAAAAAATATTAATTAAAATCAGTAGTTGTGATCAAAACTCATAGAAATTAATGGAAATTTATCAGTTGTGTAAAATTGGATTAATGTGTAGATAAATTCCGTTTTTTGGAAAAAATTAATACATTTTGGTCATTTGATCAAACTTGACCAAAATTGGAAAATAATAGATTGAAATCAGCCAAATTTTAAAATTTGGTACCAAATGTACAAAAAAAGCTAGATTCGGCCAATAAGTTTGAAATATTTTGAAAAATGTTGATAACACTGAAAAAATATCAAAATCAGTAGTTTGCTTTGGTCCCATTCGACCGAAATCCCATTCCTTCGAAAACGATTTAACATTGAGTCCCAATCGATCGAAAATACCCCAATTGTGCGGTTTACAGCCCAATTTCGCACGTTTATATTATTTTTTTATAGTACATCAAATTTCGTTTTTATGAGACGTTTTTTAAATAGGTTTACTTCTTATGTAAATAAGTGTTGATAGTCTTATTGGAACCAGTTAGCTAAAATGGAGAAAATATCTCACAAAGGAGGGTTAAATTATATATTTATAAAAGCGCGCCACCCTAGGGAAGTGAGAGACTAACCTAACCTAACCTTAACGTTAGTACACCTGTAGCAATTTTGTTTAGGTATAACGTTTTTTGCGTACCCTGCTATATTTCAGGGCAAAAGTAAAAAAACAAAACAAAAGGTCCCAATAAACCGAATCCGCCTTTTGGGCTATATTTCGGAAACATATTGAATTCGGTAGAATGGGATTTCGATCGAATGGGAATATACCAGTATTTTCAATCAAAAACGAAAAAATTATTAGTTTTGAAAAATTGGATTATAAAGATGGTTTTTTTGTCAATTTGATCAAACCTGACGAAAATTTGAAATTAAAAAAGTTTATCAAAATAAGTAATTTCTATCGAAATCGATCATAAATGATAGGACCTGATAGAAATTTATTAGTAGTGTAAAATTGGATCGGATAAATAACGCTTTTTGGAAAAAATATATTTATTTTGGTCAATTTGATCAAACTTAAATTAAATTCATTTACCTGATTTTATTTTATTTTAAATTTATTCAAATTTAATTTAATTTTACTTATATTCATTTAAATTTTTATTATTTGCTTCAGCTTCTTTAATTCAATTTTATTTTATTTTTTTAATATTTTAATTTATTTGAAATTTATAGTTGTATAAAAAAATATTTATAACTACCAAAATTAACAACTATAATAATTTTTATTACAATTATATTAAAGAATTTTAGTAATATACTAATATTTTTGTCGATTTGTTGCTTACTACACTTGTTTTTGAAAAATTGAAATCTAGCCTTACCAACTAACTTGCCCTCTTCAAAATGTACTCCAATAAAATATTACACATACTACTA
The DNA here is from genome assembly GCF_980474605.1 of Leiobunum rupestre. Classification (NCBI taxonomy): domain Eukaryota; kingdom Metazoa; phylum Arthropoda; class Arachnida; order Opiliones; family Sclerosomatidae; genus Leiobunum; species Leiobunum rupestre. Next base: position 61,993,335 of record NC_143390.1, on the reverse strand, counting down.
AAAATGTGTTTGATATTTTCAAAATATCCAGTTGAATAGCTCTTTCTATAATATAATATCATATGTAACATAATTTCTAATAAGTATGCCTCGGTATAACCTTTCCATTGAAAAAATTCAATGAGACCTTGTTTCATGCGGAACATACATTAAGCGGACCCAAAAATGCAAAAATGCTAATAATCCTTGCGCTATAAAGGTTACCAAGGAAACAAAATCTCGTGATCGCGAGACACGAGCTAAACTTGACATGGGAAAAGCCTGAAACGCGCGAAGAATTCTCACTATCTTCCGTTTCCAATCCGCAAAGTTGATGACGCGTATTTCGTCACGGAATTGTAAGTGACGTAATTTACGTCATATCCCGTGAACAAGGTTTCATTAACGAAAATACTTTTATGGCATACTTATGAGTGATTATGTTACATATGATAATATATATAGAAAAGCATGTATAAAAAGTGGTATTTTTTGGCGCGCGCTCTTCCTAATATTTCCGTACAGAAGGTCTCGTGCGTTTTCACGCGAGCTCGATGAAAGAAAAAATCTGCGCTCGCTCTCTTACTGTAACCCTTCATTGAATCTAACGTAATCACGTGACCTTTCGTATTTTATAGAAAGAGCTATTACTTGAACTTAAAATAAAAGTAGAATATTCTAATCTTCATCAGTCAGCTACTAAATCAACAACGCGGTGTCTTCTGAAGATTAGACTTACAAAAGAATAGGAAGACAGAGAGGGAACGGCGGTAAATGAGGGGATGGAATACGGCGGGGCGTCCAAGCCGGTCAACCTAGGGCCTACAAATTTCGCTAAGCTGTTTGCATAATTTCAGTCAACGTCAAGGTTGGTTTGACGGGGGGGGGGGGGAATAATTTCAGTCAACGTCAAGGTCGGTTTTACTGTGGGGGGGAATAATTTCCGTCACCGTCAAGGTTTTTAATGGCTGCTATCCTGCCCGGAATCTGTTGCATATGACCAGAAGTAAATGAACCAAAGTTATCAGTCTCCTACATTTCCCATATTGAATGCGTTTTCTTTCTGCGCGCAGTCTAAAATTGCAATTTTGTGTTTCGCGTATCACACTTTACTCCAAAATTAACAAAAAATTGTAAATCGTATTTGGTTAGGCAATCCACAATTTCTTACGTATTTTATTAATAAAACTAGCTGAGTCAGGTAATGTATAATTACATAAGTTTATAATATTTTACATAAGTATGACACTTCTTATTCTTAACATGCAAAACGCTTACTGAGAGTTAGTCACAAGATAGACTATAAAACGGGCTTACACACCGTAAAATATTATAAACTTATGATTATTATTTATGAAAAATAAGTAATTTTACTACGGAATAAAATGATTTTTTGAAAATATGTACGCTCTTACGCGGGTTTGAATTGCTATATTTTAAATTTACCCATAATTCCATAGTAGTTTTTTTACTGTTTGACACTATAACACTGGACATAAGCTAAACGATTAAGAGAAATCCATAAGGAAAATGCCTCCCATTTTTCATGCTCGGTTTGATAACTTGGTTAATTTACTTCTGATACGACCCTTTCGTCGAAACTTTCGTTGGGGAATTTTTCCGGTGGTCTAACTTAGGCTCTGTATCGTATCCGTCCTGCCTTCCACAAGCCATTGTCTCCGTAAGAAGATAAGGCTTGTGGAAGACGGGACGTAGACGTTAAGGAGGGCAGTGAGCGCCTTTCTTAATGTGCCATCGCCGAATGTCATTACTCCGTCCGTCGTAGCGCATCGTCTCAGTTTTCAAAATAAAGGGACTTTCAAGAGATATCTCTCAACAATTTGAAAGAAAAAATTCAGAGGATGTTTTATGATGTAAATGGAAATGACGAAATCCCCAATGGACCCGTAATGTAATATAAAGGCAAACACTTCATTAAGAGCGAAATTTTTTAAATTTCTGTGGACGGGGTTACCATCGGAGATACTACAGACTTCATATCAGCTTTGACAGCATATTTCGAATGCTATTGGATTTTTAATATTGTGTACAATGGCATGCTAAATAACATTTGTTTTTATTGAAAATGGACTGTTGGGTCTTAATGACACGCCAATTTTAAAAACGGTTGAAACTGTTATAAATCAATATTTGAAACCAAGAAATTAACTATTAGATTTAATAAAAGTAATTTTTTTGTCATAAAAATGTATTAAGAAATTATTTTATAGGAATACTTAAAAACAGATAAAGAAGTTATTTAAAGGGTTTAAAGAAGAGCTTAAAAGGGGTTAAATAAGTAGGGTCAATGGAGGTAAGTGCGATCAGGGGGTAAGTGTGATCGCCCCTTATTATTTCCCCTAATAATATTATAACATAATATTTGATGAATGGATATTGAAATATACTTAATTGTACACATTTTGTATATTTTCAATATTAATTTGAATTAAATTTAGTTTTTAAAAATTTTAGTTGTAAAAATGTTATACTCTTCTACTCGTGTTTAGAGATTTTATGCCCAACAGAAAAGTTTAGTAATTTTTTTTTCTAACTGACAAACCGATTTTACATTTTGGTATTTTGTAGTCTGCTTAACCTTTTACCTGCTAGGAAAATTTGGTGTTTTTGCTAACATTTTAAGGTTTTCAAAATTTAATCTGAAAAAGGTCTTTCAAAATTTGCGGTGCGGGGTGTGACCACACGAAGATATTATTTTACAGCTATGAAAAAAATGAGCTTTATTGGGTCACCATATTGATCCGCTGTATGCAATTTCATTGCGATTGATCAAGGATTTCACAAGATCACAATTAACCAACCTTCCCATCACACTTGCCCCGCATTTTGGGGTAAGTGTGACCACACGAAGAACTATTTAATTGATATTATATTTGATTTCGTGGTTGTGTAGGATAAAGTGGCCGTATTAATTGTACCAATTCTTAAGAGGGTGCTATTTTTAGTTTAAGTGTAATTTCAGGTAAACGCCAAAAAATATTTTGATCACACTTTCCTCCATTGACCTTACTTTATTGGTTATAAAGAAGTACTTAACAAACACAAAAATAGGAAAACAAAGGGAATAGAATAAGTACATAAATATTCCCGAAAAGGTTTAAATTTGGGGAAATTTTTATATCACCTTCAGGGTATTAATGTATACCTTTTTTTACGAGAGTGTTCCGTTTAATACTGATGTGAGCTTTCGCATTTCGCTATCTGAGAGCCAAGGTCAAACAAATTAAAAACCAATTTTGAGAAAAAATGTTTTTTTTTTGTAATATCTATAATAATTGCAATACTAATCGAATAATAAGCTGTTTTATAAAGTAATTACGCTTGCCGAATTTGTTTTAATGAATCGCTTTCGTCAGGAAATATGTAGGAGTTCAATTCAGTTTTGAAGGTTAGATCTTAATAAAAAGGGTTACTCGTCGAATTTTAATTCTTGTCTTGTTTAACTTGTTAAAATGTTTCACGCGCTTTTTAATATTTTAGCCTAAAAGGCTCGCGCATTTTTAATTTTTATTTCCGGTTGCGCGCGCGAAATCGCTAGAGCCCGTTTACGCTAAAATATCAAGACGCGCGTGGAACTTTTTAACAAGTTGAATAAGACATAATATTAATTAAGCGTCTATAGGGTATCATAGTGAAAAGTCACTTCTAGGTCTAGAGTGACGCGCCTGATACATCAAAACCAGAAGACCATTGTTACTTTATAGAAGGGCCTATTGAAATATACTAATTTAATATACATTAAAAATAAGTAATGGGTTAGTCCAATGTAAAAATACTCTAGGTTTCTAATTTAGGTTTTCTTGCCATAATCACGTATCTCGATTTGCTTGACCTTCGCTTGCAGTTCATTTTGAAGTCGCTAGGTAGCGTGACGTTAATTTCCGAAAAAATCCTCACGCGCGGAGAAATAAAGAGTTTTACCCCCAAATTCCGTGATAGTTTATTTTTGCGTTCTCGACCGAATATGGTTATGCTGGTAACATTGAGTCCGATGTGATAATAACTATTTTTGATCCTTTAAACTTATTTTGTAGTTATATGTAGTTATAATTAAAAATGTTAAAATTTTGATCCATGGTAAATGAAGTTTAAAATCAAAAACAATGTTAAAGGAGCCGCTACTTCTTGTAGTTATATTTTAATATAAATTAGCGAATTGCTCACTTTTTAATACTTATATTTAGAAGCTAGGTTGTTCCTGTTATTTTGTTTATTTGAGACAAGTCAAGCAGTGGCAATAATTTATAGAAAATCTATTAACCACATGTAGGAATATGATATTCGGATAAGAGATCGTTCTTTTATAAGACATTTTGGTCTCTTGAAATCGTCTGAAACTTTAAGAAGTAGTAAAAATGGTATTATCTTATATTTAAATATTTTCTAAAACTAAAAATATTGATTCTTTTTTGATTTGTCATTTCTACGTTATAGACAACGCTTTCTTCTAACGCGAATTATTGTTGCGGTAATTTCTAGTTAAATAGCTGATGAGATATCACTCGTAGTTTCTTTGGCTTTGTTGTTTTATAAGTGCTTGAATATTTCAAGAAATTGAAAATTGCCATTTCCAATTTTAGATATAAAAGGAAACAGTGCTCCGAAAATATTGATCAAATATTATTATTAGGGTATAATCGGTATGATTGGCACCTTTCACCCTTAACATAGAAAATTTCCAATTGGCTGTAAAATTATTAATAGAGATGTTTCTAAAAGTAGGCACAATAAAGGAACGTACAGCGACGTATCATTTAATGGGGAGCCTCCCCTATTCATTTTGATTGGTTCTTTTTCCAAATTACGTTTCGTAACTAAACAATGTTAAAAATGTTACAAATTTTAAAAATTCAAAACATTTTTAAATCGGATTTATTAACTTAATTGATCGAAATGATCGTCTTTTGTACCCGCCCATGAAACTTGTTTTTCCCCGAGATGATTGAAAGGCTTGACAGGTGAAGTCGGGCCACGAAAACGTGTAGGGGGAAATTTCAGGGGTGTGCTCAGCCTGCAACCCGTAAGAAATGTTTACGAACCTTGGTCTGCACCTACTACAAGCTCCCCAGCTACACGTTTTCGGGTAATTTTCTATTGCAGGCTTCAGCTGTCTATTCTTAATTTCATTCATCGTCGGATCTTAGTTGAAGAGTTTCTATTATTTCATTTAATGAATAGAATCAAAAGTAACGAAGACTACATTTTGTGGACAGGATCAAACGATGTGTTCAAATTGTAAGCTTATAAAATACTAATACACTTTAAATAGGGATAAAGCGTTTACACGGATATAGATATAATATTTAGAAATTTATAATGTAATGTAAAACGTTTTACAGTTTAACGACGGATATGAAAGCAATAAACGGGCATGAAAGAATTTGAGCGCGGATATAAGGGACTTCGAGGTGGCGGTCAAAACACTTCCAACTGATAGTAACATCGTTCTGATTACACCATTACCACCCAAAATGAAAACCAAACCAGAAATAATCGTCGATATTGATCAAATCTTTGAAGACGAATTTGAAGATTGTCTTAAATATTTGAATAAATGACTTTAAGAAAACTTTTTGAACCCCATATATCTTATCCATGGACAATAGGCAATGTCAATGTCATAAAATGTTCATCATATATATATGACAAACAAAACAAATACATTGAAAACTCGTTGAAAACGTAAGTAATCACGGCCGTATTTCTGCTGTTGATTTTCGTGGTAAGATAACGCTTTATTCAAAAATTTACGAAAATGCGGCACGAGAACGGCGTCAAAGGACGTCTGGAGTCAAATTTAAAAAGACTAGTCAAAATGACATGGGACAGAATAAGGAGGCACAGACTATCTAAATTAATGAGCGGATAATACGATCTAGAGAAGATATTGTTGGAAATGGAAATTCGAGAATCCGATCAAGAGGACGAAGTAGGAGAACAAGAAAAGCAGTTGTCTGTAGAAATCGAGGAAAAGAAGAAAGCGGAGATTGTCGAAGAGTATAAACTTGTATAGCTCTTAGTATAAATCCATTTCTGTACATCAATCGATACGTGTCGAAAAAACCAAGTGGGATAAGTAAAGTATTTTAAGGGGGTGTAATTACAATTTGAGTATAAGTAACAGCCAGTAGTATAGGAATCTTCATTTTCTCCTAAAACTTGGTTTAATGATCGTCGGTTTTGTTTTAGCCAAGGGGCCATATAAATCTTTACGCGGCGAAGGATTAAAAAAGCTTTGAGAATTTTTGCCAGTCATTGGAATTGTCATGGAAAGATGCCCGCGTTTATGACAGATCAGTCGGAGCTTATTAAAAAATTACGCTTACTTTGGTAAGATAATTAAGAACTATTGAATTGGAATTTCAATTTGATTAATTTAAAAACTAGCTTCGTCTCTAACATGAATTATTTGAAACCTAAAGGCATTCTTGTTCATTTTATCGCCATCGAGCTAACCTGTAAATGACCAATAATTGCCCTTGGAGGTTAGTTTACCCCGGCATACCAGGGAATCAAATGGCTCAAAGTCAGCGGCCACATTGTAAGTCCTGGTATGGAAAACATTTGTATCGGTATTCGGGGTACAATAAAATAAATCTAGGAAGGCTTTAAGCGAAGTTAGCAATTTACCAATATTTGCCCCTGGAGGTTAATTTATCCCGGCATACCAGGGGGAAAATGGCTCAAAGGCAGCGGCCATATGGTAAGTCTTGGTATGGAACGCATTTGTACCGGTATTCGGTGGTACAATAAAATAAATCGAGGACGATTGGGAAGGGGAGGAGGCGGTAGAAGAAGGCATTATGAGTTGGGAAGTGGGAACATCGAAGGAAAATGGAAAATTGGGAGAAGCTGTGTCATTGGAGGAGGAAGGGGAAGACATAATGGCGTATCGAGGCTTCAAAATCGAGTTACAACTCGGAACAAATGTTCCGACAAAGGTTTGGGGGTACCTCGATTTTCGAAGCCGCGACTGTAAAAGTCGATGACTAGGCGGAAAAAAGGCGGCGGAGACGGGAGAGCTTCATAGCGAATTTCTTTTCGTTGCCAGCGAAGCCCGTCGCGCGGCCGCGGAGTGTAGCGAATCGAGCGGTGTCGACCCTCGGATAAATTGTTTAAAAGTTTCAATTATCTTTTTTCCACGATTTAAAAGTGGGGGGGGGGTTAAATTCCTATAGAGATATTTCACGTCGTCTGCTTTCCCTAGCTTTGGCCGTGTAATGGTCGCCATTTTGAGCGGGTTTCTCAATACGAAAAAGCATTGGTGACGTAGACCCCTATAAAAGTGAAATATCTCTATACAAATTAATCGTGGAAATTAAGTACAACGGCTCACCCGCTTACCCAGCTACGCAAGCGGCGAGACGGAGCATTTTGACCGAGATTTATATTTATATCCAGACTGAGGGAGAAATAATTTAGCGTAATAGAAGGGTACAATTGATCTAAATTAATTCATGATAAATTTCCTACCTAATTAAATAACTTTACATCTTATAAACGCTATCATTCCGAGAAAAGAAATCGATTTAGAGATAATAACCGTAGCGGACGGCCATAACTCCAAACTCCCAGGGAATAGACCAGATTGTATTACCAAAAGTAAATGAATTCACGACCTTGAGTAAGTACTCGACCAGGTTTTTGAGGGCTCCTAAAAAAGGACTCAAGGACCTTATTTTAAATTTCTTTCAATAGTCACGTATCTCGACTTTTGCTCTCGGGTAGCGAAATGGAAGCGTTAAAAATCAAGTCGAGGTCCAAGTGGTTTTATTGTCAAAATAATGAACATTTTAAATTCAATAAAATACTATACAAAATAAACAACGTTGTTTTAGATTAAATATATAGTGCCAGGTTCAGGTTTATTGGCTAATTAACTTCAGAAACCTATCAATTATTGTTGGACCACGATAAATTAGTGCTGGTGATAGCTTGAAATTATCTTTCATCAAATTCCAAATATGTAAATGAAACCCGCACATGTTAAAAGGGGCTAAATTAGTTTTCCTTAAAAAATGTCACTTCTAGCTAGGGGTGTTGTGTTTGGTGCTCCCAGCTTCCAGCGTGTAACTGGTATCCGCGGGGGTTTGTTAATTCGGATATGTTCAGAAATGTTCGAGTACCATTAGTACGGACAATCTCAGTAATTCTGTCGATTGTTTTTATTTTGTCTCAGTTGGCCCAAAGACATAAAAGGGTGTACTTTGTACGAGCGAATAAAAACCTTTGAACCTTTTAGACCGATACAAGAATAAAACAGGTGTCAACTTTTATTTCAATACCAACTTGGTAGTACTAAGTTATTTTTTAACTTTGATTATTCAAACTTGCTTCATAAATAGGCAGTCCGAAATTTATATTGGTTGGCTTTGTAGAATTTGGAACATTTTAACGCTAACCACCAGGTTAATAATTGCCAGAAGATAAATTGATTTAAACGTTAACGATGAATTCGTTTTTCTTTTCGCGTTTAAAGATCCGTTCTGTTTTTAAAATGAATTTGGACTACGAGGTGGTTATTCACGGTGTAATTTTATTATGAGGCATAAAGTGTATGTTTACAAAAGAAAGCCTAATCCCAATAAGATTCCCGCTGCAAGTTTCAAGTGGTAAATTGAGCAGGCTTGTTAAAGGTTGTTCCTTTTTCAATGAAAAGAGTAACGTTACTGTTCGGTTTATTTTTTCGAGTCTCGGGAATTTGCAGTGCGCCTCATATTTTACGGGGAACATTTTGCACATTTATCAAAGTATCAATGTAGTCAATGCTTCAAACATTGTTTAGCGCAAAGTTTGGAATTGATGCCGCTCTCGCAAACTTACCAGAAAATCCTACAAAAGTTTCGCCCCGACCCGAGGGAATACCACAGCAAAGAAACATTTGTGATATTTCCCAACGAATTTCAATCATTTGGAGAACTACTTCACGTTCGTTTACGTGAAAATATTTGGTCCGGACGTTTCATGTCGCCTTAAACACAATTTATATTTGGGTTTTTTAATACTGGTCAGTCGTTGTCCACCGGACTATTGAAATATAATCTAGTACAACCTGAGGAATTGAAACAAGCTATTTTCACGTAGCTTTTGACATTGTAGCAACGGGTCAAATGTGCTTTTGGGACGTTGATTGTCTCGCACGACGCCTGAATTACGATAATCTCTCCGCAGCATTTTTTCCTCACGCCTTTCCTGGTTAAGGTTATTGTTATTTTAAGAATCTTGATTTTAAGAACCATGATGGAATGATAATAGATTTTATCAAGGTCTAAAACTCTAGCTTTAAATTCTTTAACGCGGATAAATCACGTCCATTCCACAATTCAATAATCGCCAAGACATTATTAAACTATGGCTTGAAAGGGTTAAACAAAGAACGCGGTGCTGTATACACACGCCACACTACACAGTCGTTAATTTTTTTATCTAGTACTGCGCACTTTTGGAACGTTGCGTGGGAAACTTAAACAGTAATAACGGCGGTAAGCAAGGCTAGAAATGATCGGAACGCATAACCAAGTAATTACCGTGGAAAACGCCGTGAATTTCGGGAAAAAACTTATCAACAAAAAATCTTTAAAAAATGCCACCATCAAGTTATTTTCTCCCATATTGATCAAAGATCGAGTATTTCAAAATAAGTTAAACGTCATTGCGCTAGGGCCTTGCACTGTACGACTAAAGACCTGGATTTTGTATTTGTACTGAAAATATTTTACTAATAAATTTGTATTCACTTTTATAAAACTTTTACCATTTTCATGTTAGGGGGAAAGCAAAAAACTGTATAAATGTTTTGCTTTACACCAACTCTATAGGTTACACGTTGGGCGTAGCATTTGGAGACGTTGGGGAGTCTGAAAAGCTCCGCGGTCACGTTGTATTTATTAAGTTTCATTAAAAATGGCGAGTAACGCGAACGCGGTTACAGTTAATAATGCGGGGGAAAATATTTTTTTTTTCAAAAACAAAGAAAAAAATCCATAATAAATTTACTTGATGCTGTAACAAAATAGGAAGAAAGTAAAGACCGCTGGATAAATGTGTTTGTGGGTAAAAAGGAAATACCATTTAGGCCTTTGCTTCCAAGTATCAACAACAATAACGACCTAAGAATTGCGATACTAACACGAAAACCAAATGGCGAAAACGTAAAACCGCCTGATAGCTTCAGTCCAACAGCTGACCTGGAAAAATCAGAGCTAGAACAAGCTGAAAGCAGTCTGATTGAACCCGAACCAGATCGAGACAGCAACAGCTATAGAGAGAAAGCTGAAGGGCCCAACAGCTCAGAAAAAGAGGAGACCGTAATCTTAGAAGATGAAGATCCAGAGGTTAGCATCACAGCACCACCATCAGTCTACTTGGCTCCATTGGAAGTTGGATGGATAAGGGAAATAGTAATTAGAAAACCCAAGCCTAAAAATAATACTAAGAGTCGCTTAGGGGATGTTTTACTACACCCCTTATCCATTTAATAAACAGAACCGGCCAAAAAGGAGTTGGAACGAATGTGGGAGCCATTGATGGATCTTGGGTTGTTAACGGATCGCACTACCGAAATGTTTTGTTTTAGACCCGTAACTATACCTGGTGCCACTCCAGACCAGGGAACGTTGCGGAGTGCTTATTAAAACCAAATTTAACGTCCTTTTGTTGTTGTAGATGGAGACCTCTATATGTTTCCTCGGAGAGGAGGAAGAAAGAAGTCGAAAAGAAGAACAAAAATACGGCATTTCAGGGGTCGTTGCCACGGTGCCTATTCTAATCTCCTTCGGAGAGAAACGGATAAGCGTCAGGATGGGTATATCGGCGATCGGTACGAAAATGGGCCCAAGTTACGCAAACTTGTTTGTCGGTTGGGCGGAAGAACGTTTCTTCTCTAGTTACTTGGAACTTATTCCTGAATTTTTCGCCCGCTTCATCGATGATATCGTGAAGCTCACCTCTTGTAGCCGCCAGGAGCTTGATCTTTTTCTTGATGCTTTTTGCCACATGCACCCCTCTTTGGAATTCGCTATCAGACGTTTCAAACTCTTCTTTGGACATGACTATCTCTGTCGATGGGGACGGCGTTTCCACGAGCATTTATCGTAAACCATCTGATAGTGGCTCATAGCTCTTACCATCTTCTTGTTACCCACGATACTCGACTAGGTCCATACCGTACCCCCAACGACGATTTTCAACGCCAAGCTTTGGATATGCGTGATAGTTTTATGAGAAGAGGCTACAACGAGAATGTGTTAACATCGGCTCTCAATCGTGCATCCAAGATAACTAGAAACGAAGCTCTCGCAATCAATATTCGTCCTGAACCAACAAATCGTCCCGCGGTGGTTTTAACTTACCATCCACAAGTTCGACAGGTCGCAAACATCCTTCGTAAGAACTTTCACCTACTACAGATCGACCAAGAAACGAGAGATATTTTCACTGAACCGCCCAGGTTCTGTTACCGTCGCGACCAGGATCTTCGGTCGATTCTCGTTTCCAGTTCGTTACCAGAAGATGATCCATCCGTCACTCATTCTGGCACCACGAGATGCAATCGCCCTCGTTGCAACACGTGCGCTTATGTTAGTTCCGATTTGGTGGTTACAACCCCTAATTCGAACTATCATATTAAAGGATCCTTTTCCTGTACAACATACAAAGTTTACGTCGGCGAGACTGGTCGACGCCTCGCTGATCGTTTCCGCAAACGCTTACTTGATATCAGAAGCAACCGCGACAAAAATCATGTAACTAGACACTTCAACGATGTCCACACCATCTCTGCCGTTACTATCCACGTTCTCAAGGTTCTTAACGGTGACCGACCTTTTAGAGTTAATGAAGAAACCCGACTGATTTTCAAATTCGGAACGGAATTCCCAGCCGGACTGAACGATAATCTTTCGTGCCGTTAAATTTTCTATTCCACCCCCTTTTAGTTTTTCGGTATAGTTATTTCGTGATCTCTTTTTATTAAATTTACGGTCTTTTTTACCAGTTTTGTCTTTTACCCTTTAAGAAGGCGTGGTACTACTTGACTCGGCCACGGAATATAATCTAATGTTTGAAAGTGGTTTCCAGGCAAACACAGCGACATATACCGTCCAAAGGCGTGAAACTACTAGAAAAGAGGGTCCGAAAGTAGAATTCATTGACTCAGGCAGGACACCAGCCGTGTGTCAGCATTTATAGCCCGGTGTACCTAGTAACAGTGACCATACCACTGGAGGCCTATCATCATAGTGCCCTACGCCAGCGTCCACCTAGCCCAGACAGGTGACAAATCCAGCATGGGTAGCAGAACCCTACTACTGATAGTCGCACCTTTGACGCAAGCCATTCAACCCAGCAGAAGGTGCAGCAATGCTTGGACCAATCCCCACTCCGCACACAGCAGTGGGATTAAGAATGAATGCTTTAGCACCTCCAGCCAACACCCCACCTATGGAGGCAGGGAGTCAAGCCCTTTGGAGAGAGCTCCTAAAGGGGAACGACGAGCACACAGCAGTTCAAGTAACACGTCACAGCTGGCATCGGAGATCCCGGTGTTATTCCAAAAGGCCGGGAAACAGGAACGCCGTGCCCTCATTATGAGGCTTGCCGCCCCACAGCAGGCTACTCTATCCGCCGAGGCGGCCAGTTTGCACGGACGCTCTCCGTTAGCCTGAGCCGAAGCTCAGTATCCAGCCCCTACCTGACCGAAGTCGGAGGTGGAGATAGGACCATTTGACCAGAGCTAACATCTCCCAGTGCGCCACCGCCCTTATTGGTTGCAAGAGCCGGACACCGACTTCCCGGTAAAGCCACCAGTTATTGCACACTCTGACCCATTAAGGGCTGCCAGGACACCGGCAATGGACCGGAGTGCGAGACAGGTGAGCTTTGTGTCCGAACCAAGGGTACGGAGATATTCAGAGCAGAGGAGATGCAGGAGTCCCTCCAGAACAGCTACGCCGGAGAGACTAAGAGGTCAAAGGAGCCACTCAGAGCGAAGTAGAAGTCCAAGGAGCCGTTCGGAGCGACGTAGAAGCGCAGAAGGAAGAAGGAGTGAAAGAATTATGACCCGTCCTCAACGACGTTTTCGGGGTCGGTGTTACAGATGTGGCCACGCCCACCTAGTCAGAGACTGTGATGCAAAGCGAAGAATTCCCAGGACCTACGCTCAGAGAGACAGCCACCACCTCCCACTCATTCCTTTAAGCAGAATGCCCCGACCGTATTCGGATATAAGAGACTTATGCTAAACTAAACAGTCAAGTAATTAATTTTCTAGCAAATTGCTACTTTATGTTGTATAAATAACCTAAAAAAAGAAAACTCTTCTATAATTTTGTAGATGGCGCTAGTTTAGTAAGTGACGTCATATCAAGACGCCCAAAAACAGTATATATAGGGTTCCCTAGAGTAGAGATGATGAGCATTCAAGTGAGACTACTTCTTGTTACAAGACGTGCCCGTAAGAGAGAACGAAGAACAGTAAGGTGGAGGTATGAATTATAAAGTTTTGATTAATCATTATATTAAATTTTAGACGTATTATCTGTCGTTTTCGTAATTAAATATTATTTGAAGAGAGAGTTTATTACAATATATATACATTTTTTAACTTTTTTTTAGTTCTACGGATTACCAATACTCGACTTCGTTAGAGACGTCTCTCGTTTCGGAACTTTTAACGTATTTTAAAAAATAAATTTAGGCTCTTATCGTAGCAAAAGTGCGTCATTGACGTCACATCACGTGTAGCTCGAATTTTAAGCGGTTGATTTATCTGTTCAAATTTCCGTTGAAAACTTTTGCTCTGTGACGTTCCGTTAATTATCATTATATTTCCTAATTATAATTGACGTCACATCACGTGTAGCTCGAATTTTAAGCGGTTGATTTATCTGTTCAAATTTCCGTTGAAAACTTTTGCTCTGTGACGTTCCGTTAATTATCATTATATTTACCAGATAGTTTTTCCACAGGTTTTGCCTTTCAGTCTAATTAAGCTTAGTAGTATATAGGTCTTTTGTTTAATATCCTTTCAGCTTCATTAATCGACGAAACAACGAGATTGGTTTTCGAAAGCTCGGCGTGGTATCTTTTTTGTCTAATATATTTGAACTTTTCCCTTTTCAGCTAAATTAATTGTAATTCAATTTGTTTTCCGAACTTCATTGGTAAATAAAAGTAATCTGACTTATATTTCGTAGTAAATTTATTTTAGATAATTCCACCATGAGAATCTTGCCTGGTTTAAGATCAAATGTAAAAGAGAGGGAGAGGGAGAGTAAAGGTAACACGTTTTTGAAGTGTTATGATTATACAAATAGGCAATTTACCGCAAAATGCAGAAGAGACCAGCACTCTTGGCAATGTATGAAGAAAGAGATCAGGATCGTCAAGATTCTTGCGGTATCATGGAACTCATGATGATACTGAACTTTAAGCTGACGACATGTCCCATGGGCTTGCTCACATAAGGGGTAAAATTGCTGAACTTTCATTATTTCAGGTTAGTAAATTTAATATAGTTTAGCGTTCTTGGTTGTGGAAACTGGCGAAAATGGGGTGTACTCCTTTAAACCACCTATTCCTTACCACGAGCTAAACGTGAAAGACAGAAGACTGTGCGGTTGGAGAGGATCAGAGGGCTATCCCAGGATAATAATTTGAGGGGTTTCGCTTATAGGGTAATTAAATAAAAATGAACGAGGTTTTCTTTCTATGAAGAATATAATGGGGTTTCGCCTAGTAATTGGAATGGGAGTAGTAGAAATGGATCATATCCTAACAAGTAAAATCCAAGATGGCCGCCAAATTGACGTCATAAAAAATTTAAAAAAAAAGTTGTTCCCTTGGGAAATGTCAGCAACATATTTTCGTTTTGATTTCAAATTTGACCTTGAAGATTACCCCTGACCACAACCCCTAAGCATCTGTCTATCACCCGAACAAGTTTGGACACAATCGGTCGCGACCGGACCGAGATATCGGCGCTCGCGTCTGACCCCCCCCCAAATACTATGGTTATTTACTTCTGGTTATACATTTTTTCATTTTCCGCAATTTAAAATGCTAATTTGTTAATGACGGAATAGGGAAACAACTCGTAACCTTCGTTTATAGCCTTGACAAATGTGGCCATACCCAAAAATACTTAAAATATGATAAACGAGTCTAAACTGGCGAAAAAACTATTTTTTTAAATAATAATTGTTTTTACATTTAAAAGCCAAACGAGATGTGTAACCGCAAGACGTCTCAAAAGTCGAGCTCTTTAAAAGTTAAAAAAATGAAATTTTTTATGGGGAAACCAGAACTTAAATGCAAATGTCACGCCGACGTTCCGTGTTATTTTTAAACACACTTTTAATTTTTTTGATAATTTAAACTTTAGTGTTAAATGCTGCATTTGTCAAGCGCAATGTCTAGACAAGAGAATTTTTAAACAACACTTGATGAATCATTTATCAAGTAGTTATGCGAATCAAATTCGTATTGATGTTTGCGATTGCGCAAATTCAAAGAAACGGGAATACACAGTCGAAGAGTAGTTATTAGACGATCAAATTATTGATTATTTGAACAAGTTTAACGTAAAACATCGAGAATGGTTCGATGACTTTGTGAATAATAAAAAAACTCCAAAAAATTCCACGTAAACCAAGAATTCGGCGATTGTAATTAAGCCTGAAGAAATTTTAAATTCCCCAATGAAACCAAACCAGAGAATATAAAGCCCCAGGAATGGAAGGTGTAGCTCCGTCTAGTGGAACTTTTGCGCCTCTCGTTTTTAAAGAGAGACCGGGTTGCGTTAACCGTTTCCGGTTACTCTGATTTACTTTGCCGGAAGCTTCTAGTTCGGCCAAAACACGCGGCCAAAAATATCAATCCTTCCATTCCTGGGGCTTTATATTCTTTGACCAAACGTTGTATTTTAGCCTGACTTTAAAATGCCGTCTGATGAGGAATTACAGGCACTTGTTTATTTTCAAGAATATTGTAAAAATAATCAAATTTTAATTTCCAACGAAGCGGAAACACCTAGTGAAATACTAGACAATCTTGAAAAAACTTGTAAATAAATCTGTTTTTTTTTCTAATAAATATATTGTTATTATTTTTCCGACTTAAAATAGATATTTTAAATCTATCATATTAAGGTTTAGCGTGGTAGATCGGTAGCGTTGCAGGATGTTAATCAAATTGTTTGAAGTTCAACTCCTGAACTTTTCGCTCAATATTTTATTAATATAAAAAGGATGTAGCCTCAAGGAGGCTATCACTATGAACATGGAAAGTTTCCTGGTATTTCTATCTTCGAGAGCGTCACCCGATATTTATCCGGAAAACACGCCTTCCTCATTTTAAGCGCAGCTATCGAAACCTATAAATTTTAACAATGAAAAATGGTCTTGTGCATTAGCTGAAATAATTTAACGAGATACATATTCGAATATATCAAAGGAGTATCCGCATTTCCAAGTAGGGTACGTGTCACATATTATTTCACCCAAAGAAATTAAAAATACATTTACAAATAGATCTTCAAATAAGAAATCCACAAACATCACCCTTAGCATCTTTTTTGGAGTTTCGGGAAAATGATTTTGTCGATAGTGACTATATTTCAAATTATACGCTTTCAAACAATGCCAAAAACCCATCATTGACCTATGCAACAAATTTTATTTAAGTGCGAGTGAAAAAAGTTTAAATTGTAAATAAATTTCAACAAAAGTATTTGTCACGGCAAATTCCCCTAGAATAATTGGAATTACAACCCAGAAGGAAAAATCTAAAAAATAAAAAAAATTGCAAATGAATCCAAAAGTAAAACTAGTAGAAAATACATAAGTTGATCCAATAGTATATCCAGAAGTATAACCAAAAGAAGAAAATCCAGACATTATTCCACCAACAGACCCTTTAATTACAAACATTAATGACAATAATAACCAACCAGAACCGTTAAAACCTTTCGTAGACAATAATTTACCAAGTTCTCTTCCACCACTAATTAATCAACCTTCTCAATAAACAGATGCAATGGAATAATTACGCGATTGTGTTTGAGGCAGGAAGGTACGAGGGATAAACCAATATAATAATAAATCAACCATTCGCATTACATTTAATTATGCGTGATTTATTAGAACGATGAAAGTCGAGACAGTTTGAGGAATTAAAAACCGCGATATTATCCGATAATGAAGACAATTTATATTTTAATTTGGAAATACCTGACGGAATGGAAATTCTATTTCAAAATCTATTAGCAGATGTTTTAAAAATTTCACCAGACACTTATTTTACTGGAATCCAAAAATTTGGCCTGTTGAATAATTATTCAAATAATATTACTTTTAGTTCGCGTAACAATTTTTTTGACATACGTATTGAAACTACAAAACAGCACAATTTGAGCAAGAAGATTGGGCTTTCTACTCCGTATCAATTAACTCTTTCTATTCGAAGCCCAGAGGGATGATTCTGGAAATATTGTTCCATTATCTCTGCACAGGCAATTAAAATTAAATTCAACAAGCCACAAACTTCCCTCCTTTAAATAGCTTTAAAATCCATTATGTTATCGAAGAAATAAATCGAGGTCATTAATTAAGAATTTCATTTCCCCTGGGACATATAAGCGGTTTTCCGGAGTAAAAATAAAGAAAGGGTGGTTTTTGGGAAAGAGTTCTTTTAAACTTGTCAAAGTAACCCTCTTTTTGGTGATGTATGAGGTTCTATGCTTTGGATCCACGCGCGGTGAATCTATTGACCCCTAGTCGTCCTATTGGGGGTAGCGGGAGCAATTTACCTGCTGCTCAGGGTTTTCTCTCGTTAACCTTTCGGTGGGGATGACCATGACCAACTAGGAGAACGTCGTCTGCTCGCTAAACGCGACGGCGGGTCTAGCTTTTGTCAAAGGCTTTGATCTTTACAGCTCTCTTACTCTTTCTATGGAAAGATAGTTTTTCCCCTCTTCTGCCCCAGGTTCCCTTCATTTAATAAAAATAAATGAGTTGCCAATTACCCAGTAGCAATTTTTACCACAAAAGATTTATTTGCTTATTGTCGGTATATATATTTTTCTTTTCGCGAAAGTATTTTCTCTTCTTGGAAACCTTTATGAGCACTTTGACGAGGGTCCTGTGTATAATTGGTATTTCCCAATGTGCGCGTCGTTTTTTTCACGAAGTGTGGGAACCAGAACTTAGTTAAAGGGTAGCGCTTGGCTATTGGCCTTCCCAATGAACCCACCAATCCTAAGTGTGAGGGGTCACGTCATGACCATCGTGACCTCTTTTAATCAGTGCCCCTGGAACCTGATTGGTAACCACGTTGGTACCCGCGCCAAAAACTGTTTCAACGAGAAATATAAAAACAACGAACGTTTCGAGAAACCGGGAAAGAGATGGAAATAACCAATCTATCGTGCGAGACATAATCAGTCCCGCTTTCGAATAGAGTCTCGACTATGTTCTGAAAACTTTATGTTTCGAACTTGCGCGTCCAGTAAAAGTTCGGACTCTTAAATATTTGCGCGTCCAGCAATACAGTTTGAAAAAGAGGCGAATAGCCCATTCGGTAACTCGCTGCGCGGCGCCTACGGAGTCTCCGACGCACGGAACACCGTTTCATCAAGAAACCAACGACGAGATGTCAACATAGACTCGTAAAACTGTTTCGTAATTATTTTATATTATCTTGCTTCCATTCGTCAATAATTAATGATTAAAATGTGAAGTCCTTATTTGGATAATATTTAAATTTGATTGGGGAATATTCCCCCTATAATATAAACTCCTAATTTGGAGTCTGTCCTTATTTGGACATGTTAAAATCAGGTTCTTTAACAATCAAACGTTTGATTAATTAAATCCTTATTTGGATATTCAGAAATACTAAGCTTGAAATTACTGTGCATGTTTATTTTTATTTATTGTGTATTGTTAGTGCATGTTTTTAATTTAGTTTATTTTTATTTGTGGTTTTGTAACCCGATCGTAATTGGTATTCAAATATGGTAATTTGGCAACTCATTTCAGCCCCTTTCTTTAACTTAAGCCTTTTTCAAAGACAATCAACGTGCCTCATTTAAGGTATTTCCATCGTTTACTAACGCCTCCTCGCTTAACCCAATAGTGAAACTGTAGCGAGTGACCCGGACCTAATTAGTTTACCTAAGAATCTTTTAAAAAGGTCACAAATGAAAAACGACGGTGAGCGTTGAAGGATTAATTTGCGGTTGGGTAATTTTTTCGTTACCGCTCACCGTCGCAACAGTTTTAACTCAGTTTGATTTGATATTTCGTAATTGTAATGTTTATGCGTAGGGTGTGAATTTTGGGTTTGTGCTATTTAATTAAAGTGGGCTTGAATTCTCAAACTCCAATAAACTCATGCCAAACTCCCATTAAGCTTATAAGAACTCTGACGTGAACTCCCATAATCTCTCCTTGAGTTTTCATAAACTCTCAAGAATTCTGGTCGATCTTACAAGCTCTCGCAAACTCACGCCGAACTCGCACAAATTCAGCCTTAAATTTACACTAACTTATGTTACACGTCACCTGCAACTTACAAAAGATGCTACTGTTACGGGACAATGTAGATAAAGTAAATACTGCCCCCTTTATGTGAACTTGAAAGGGAAACTAACAAGATTCTAAGGTATCCTTTCTTTCAAAATCCTTATGCAATTTTAAGGTGAACTTGTATTTTTATTTAACTCAACAATAACTGGCATCATTTGTTTGCCTACACTTTTTTTACGCAATAACAGAGTAAGCGCAGATGGAGTTTTAACCACAATATATAAACTCAACCGGAGTTGAAAGCGCACGAACAGGATAAATTCAGTCGGAGTTGCAAGCGCACGAACAGGATAAACGGCGTCATACTAGCAGCTTGCGTAAAGAATATAAACCACTATGAATTATATTTTTAATTAAATCAAAAACTATTTAAGCAATAAAATATTTTTTATTAGTTGCTTTGTGTAAGTGATTTAGATTTTATGGTAATATAGCGCACGCATATGCCTGCAGATTTTAATTATCCATTTAGGTAACCATAGAGCTCTGCGGACACTGTTAGACGTTCGTTTAGCGACTGGATTTCTGTCTGATGAAGTCGTCTACCCCCAGTCGAGCGGAGGCTTAACTGTGTTAGCGGACCGAAATCCAGTAGCTACGTGAGCTTGTCGCGTTGGCCGCTAATTATTAATTTCATTGTTAGCTGATGCTATTTTCTACTTACTGCATTAACAATGTCGTATTTACATTATCCTATGTTCTTGAGCGTCTCTAGGTTGTTTTTATGTGTAAGTCGTAGTCTAATTTTGAGAGAACATATGATCGTTTACGTTCTAGGGACGTCATATTCTCGGAATTCATAAACGGTTACTTTGGCTTACCCTGTTTTAAATGATGTGTCTTAAATAAGCAACGCTCATTTTCCGTATGAAATGTTTTTGTATTTTACTATTTTTCGTTTTATCATGTGTTAACATTTTTTATTATTTATTCTTTCTTTTTTCATTTTTTTGTGCATTTTATAATTTTGTAGCATTTTAGTTTAATTATTGGCATGTTCATCGTTAAGCAGTGCTTCCTCATTTAAATCTTGAAGCGATGTATCTGTAAATAATTATTGAATGTACGTTTTATCAGGGAATTATACTTCTATACAATATTGGGCGTTTTGCTTATGATCTTCAATTTAATAAATGGCTACTGGAAAATCGCTTTTCAAGATAACTCGGCACAAGTATAGTAGTTGAGGATACAAATAAGCGATTCATTTTAATTGGCCTTTTTTAAATTAACTTACGTGCTGCCTGGTCAATATGAGTTTTCGGTTTTCCTTCCGTTGATGCCTTGTTTTCGTGTTCTTAAGCATTTTCTTTCCATTTTTTCTCTCGCAATCTCTTAATAAATGGCCGGGTTTATGGCAGAAATAACATTGCCGTTGTGGTTTTATTATGCATCCACCTCTACCTCCTTTTCTTCCACCTGCCCTTCGTTTTTCTGTCTTACTACGTTTACAATACATCTATCTGAATTAAATTGATCCATGTTTGCTTATGTACTGTGTTGATTGGCGTAATTACTGTTATTAACCTAAGATTTTATATGATATAGTTTTCGGTATAAACCGACCAAAAAAGATCATATGGGAAATAAAATATGAACGTTATCAAATATTATGTTTTGTTTTTTCTTGAGGTCGGTTTTTTTTGTTAAATCGTTTCGCGAACGGCCTAGAACCTGTAAAGGTTTCGTTGAGAGCCACGGTGTAATTTTGTACTACTGCAACCGTAACTGTAGAGTGACTTTACAAAACTGATGCTCAAAGAAAAAAACCATCTATCTCAACCGCTGGCTTCGTTGACTCTCCGCTAAAATGTTTTAATTTTTTTTTAAAGTCTACGCGTTTTTCAAGTTTCCTTCTCGGTGGGGATCTTTAATTTCAGTACTCAGATCGTTTGTGTGATAGTTTTCGCCGCTTTAGCGCTACGGTAGGGGTGAACTCTTTTATTAGTCATTAATATAAGGGTTATCATTTGGTGTTTTGTAGATGGACTGGTTAGTTAATATGTATTGGTAAGTACTTGTTTTTATTACATTTAATTATTATATATATGTTGTATTTCAATGTGGAGTTAAAATAATTTTTACGACGCTTAAAATGTGTGATAATAATCTCAGATGTAAAAAGTATTATAAAATAATTATAATGTATAATAGAGGTTAAACTGTTACGTGTAATTTGTGTAAAAAACTCATCCTTCACGCTTAGCCGTCTTTTTTAGAAATATTGTGTATCATTCGGATTTTATTTAAGTTGGAATAAATCAATGTTCATAGCATTGAAATCTTATTGCGGTAGAGGTTTATGTCTTCATTAATTTAATAGTGAGGTTAAGCTGATCACCCTTGAAGTTTCAACGAAGTCGATCAAATGTAGGGGGTGGCACTGGAAGAATATGCGACGAAATATTAAATCTCGATTAGATTATTTTAATAAACGTTTTTCATTAACATGGGTTTGTTTAGAAGTTGTTTTCATTGTTAACTGATTCAGTTGACAGAAGTGCAGGTTTTCAAGGAAGCACACCTTTATTTTTTGTAGTGAATAGTAAATAATTGTGTAAATTAATCTTTTTAAGTTACATTATAGACGTTAGTCTCGGATCTTGATCATGGAAAAAAAATATTTTATCGCTCTTTTAATGTTTTCGGAAACTCTTCCCCCAGTGGTGTTAACAGGTCCCTGCAACCCCGAGGCGCAGGTGAGCTGAGTTCTAGGGACCCCTTTTTAGTTGTTTTTATTGCCTCGCTTTTGTTTTAAGGGATCCTCAAAAAATTTCGCTGTGGGGGGGGGGCGAATATTTTACTAACGGCACGGTTTTCTCCCGTCTTTTAGGCAAGTGAATGCGGTTCCTTCTAATTTAGCCCTTTTCAAATTTGCTTTAGCTTCCATCGAGGGTTCGAATTTTGGCTTTGAGGTTTCAATAGGGAAAGTTTTGATTTTGAGGTGGCACGATTGATTTTTGCTATGTTTATGCGACCGGATTTGAAAAGATTGGTGAAGGCACTATCGCTAGTTTATATAGCTGCTGTTTAATTTAAGTGTGTTTTTTGTACTTAGAAGTAATTTGGTTAGTATTCTACGTTTTTAAGTGGTTCATAAGTTATAATTGTCCACCCTTTATAACAGTAGCTTGTTAATTGGGTTTTTTTCTTTTGGTTTTCTTACAGTAAGGGAATTTAACCTCTAGTGTTTTGGTCGCCCCCCCCCCCCCCAAGGGTTCCTCTATCGTCCGCTGCCTTTTATGACTCTTGGCATTTTCGACGCCACTCTGCAGGGCCCACTTTCTTATTTTTCTTTTCTAAAAACAATTTTATCGCCGTTGTATAAGTTTTGATTAAGCGTAGTTAAAGTGTTGTAAGCCGAATAAATCCACTCAGAGGAGAGGTAATAATAAAAGAAACACTACCTCAAGCCAAAACAATTTTTTTGAATCAGATATTATTTTCGAAGCCTTGAAACAATCATTTACCATTAAAACTTTAATAGAAAATGTTAATTGGTTTTAGAAATAACATAATAAATATTTTCATCAAAATTTGACAACCTCATCATTTAAACGAAAACCCCTTTGAGTGCGCCTTAGTTCAGGTCACTAACCAATATAATGCTAGTCCAATCTTTTAGATAAATTATATATTTAAGAAAATCGCTTAGGCATTAGGTCGGACATTGTAGTTTATGGACTACAAAATAAAAGCAAACGAACCATCTGATAATGCTTATTTGTTTGGCGACGCTAGAAGTATCACCTATTTCTTTTTATTCCTTATTTTTTTAAATACCAAGAATAATCAAAAGGCAAAAACTATATCTTCCTTAAATTTAAACAATCTTACACAAACCAGTAAATAGTAAGTAATATACATTAGAGACAGATACTTAATGGTTTAAACTAAACTTTTATTAATTGTGAAGGATCAAAATTATAATAATGACACGCTTTTGGGACAAATGAATAATTTGGACGATGACATTAAATATACCTATGAGACAGAAAAGGATAATCAGTTACCGTTCTTAGATATTTTAATAATTAGGGAAGGTGACAAACTTAAAAGTAGATTGTACCAAAAACCAACTCATGCGCAATGTTTTATAAATTTTAAATCGTCACATCCCAGGAGTGTAAAGGTAGGAATAGTTTAATCATTAAAACATCGGATTGAAACCCTTTCGGATTGGCCCATATAAGATAAAGCGTTATATAACAAGTTGGCAAACCGAAATGTGCCTAGTGGTATTAATATCTCGAGATAACCCTTAAAGATATATCTCCGCAATTCAGAGTTATTTACTAAAAACGTAATCCCGGTTCAATCCCGCACGGTATACCATTTAATTGTAATTAAAATAATTGAGACGAAACAATCGAGTTTAATTTATTCAGAATATTATAAATTAAGTAGTTACAACAGTGAGTTAGACGAACTAGAACAACGCACAATTGATTTTAACCCTATTTACAGAACAAGTTTATCAGTTAAATGTAATACGAAGCAATACGAAAGAAATATCTACAGAGGGTATTTGTTTTTTTCTCGCTTACGAAATAACAACACAAAAAACCTTCTTTAAACCACTTCATACGAAAAAATGATAATTAAAAGCCAACAATACCGCCCAAAAGCTCAACACAATCAAAAAATTAAAATACAAAAACCCAATCGACCAAACTTTGGAGCCAAAACGACCAATAGAAAAATATATAATAACAACCTAATCAATCAGACCAGAGCAGAGCAAAAATAATTAATAGAAAAATATATAATAACAACCCAATCAATCGGACCAGAGCAGAGCAAAAATATTTAATAGAAAAATATATAATAAGAACCCAATCAATCAGAGCAGAGCAAAAATAATTAATAGAAAAATATGTAATAACAACACAATCGATCAGGCTAAGAGCAAAAATAACGAATAGAAAAATATTTAATAAAATCCCAAATTATCAGGCTTCAGAGCAAAAATAACGAATAGAAAAAATTTATAATAATATCCCAATCAATCAGACTTCAGGATCAAAATTGCTCTTAGAAAAATATTATTGCGCAGTCGAGTAACACCTTACCATTCACAAATACGAATTTTCGACGTTATTATAATGAAACCGGATAAGCTTTAAGCCACGATGTAACCACTTTAAAGGTTCCACTTAAACTGAATGATTTCGAAAAATAAGCTTAAAAAACCAAGAATAGACATGAAACAACGTTATCTCGATCAGTAAAAATAACATAAAACCCTTACTTTGCCTGAAACCCAGATACTTTTTATATTTTAAAACAAGATTTGACCTTTAAAATTTCATCAAACTGAGTTAAAACTGCCGCTAAAAGCAACAACCAAACCCAACGCAATCGCAAAATTATCCGTTAACGCTTAACGTCACACGGTGGTTTTGCCAACATTTAAACTGATAAAACGGTTATTCGACTGCGTACACAGTGATTACCCTTTGACCCGAAAATGTGAACGCGTTCGCAGACCCACAGACAGACACGATGGTTGTATTACCCCTCCTAGAGGTAAAAACAATTATTGAATTGTAATTATCCTAATAAACTGGTAGAAGACATTTTTGCGATAAATCTTGTAAAAATTATATAAACTACACGGTAACGAGAAATGATAAAATATTAGTGTTACCTTATGTAAAATCAATAACCGAAAAAACCAACCGCCAATTAAAACCATTAGGAATAAAACTTGTTAGCTCTAACCAAGGTTCATTGGCATGGCTCTTAATTAAAAATAAACCGGATAAAAAATTTGATGAAATGACTGGAATTGTATATGAGATCGGTTTCAAATGCGGTAAAAATATATAAAGGTGAATCGAAGCGGTATTTAAATGTAAGGATTAAATAGCGTTATAATTGTGTAAAAGAGAGCAATAGAGAGAACGGGATAGCCGAACACATGTGGAGTTCTGGCGACGGACACGCCATCAAGTGGGAAGAAGCGAGAGTGTTGGAAATAGAAAAAAATTGGTTCAGACGGATCTTCAAAGAAAGCATTTTTATTGCTAACAGAGGGGTATGAACCGATACGGGGAAAGGGGAAAGTGAGTAATTGTGGCAGTTTCAAAAGGTTTCTAGGGCTTAAAAAGGGAAGAGTGCGTTCAACAAAATTAACTGAGCTGATTTTGCTATCTGTTTGTTGTATTTGGATTTTTCGCCATTTCAATCTAAGGGTTAAAAAGGAGCGAGAGGGCTCGAAAAGCTTCCCCATTATTATTTTTTAATAAAAGTTTATTTTAAACCGTAAAGAATCTGTCTCTATAGTATATTAATTAAAAAGCTTTTATCAAAGCAGTGTAAAGGTAATTTATGGCGGGTGAGTTAGGACCTAGGAAGGTACAGATATTTTTTAGATTTTAAGAGATATTTTTTGCAATTACTTTCAAAAGCCAAATATATTTTATTACATTTCTTCAATTTTCCTCTCCTTTTCACAAATTGATATTCATATTTATCAGATCGAAATGTATATATTTTAAAACCCTTTCCTTAAATTTGAGCCTTGAAACTGGAACAGGAAACTGATAAAATATTAAAATGCAAAGGAGTACGAGTGTACATCCAGGGTTTTCTTTTCGGTAAGGGGGAACTATATTGGAAATCACTCACTTAGTTTTTTTTAGAAGTTTTATAGCTTTTCATTTTATAGTAAAAAATGTTAGTTTTGTTAATGAAAGATCCTACACTTTGAATCAAGCCAAAATGTAAAGAAGCAATATTAAAAATGTTGAAGACTAGTTTCAATTTCATAAGAATTCTTAAAATTTTATCAATTAAAGGTAGGAGCTACAAAGATATCATAAATTTTACAATAATAATTCTTGATTCGTGCCTTTCCAAATGTGTAGTTATCAAAATTCTTTAAATTCAGTAAATTTCCCTTTGTTCAACCAAATAATTAACTTCAATACTAGATTCATGCATTTTCCAACTAAAATTTACAAGATTTGGTCATGTCTTTAAAAAATAATTTAAAGAATTCAGTTACATTTCCAGTTGGAAAAACACAATTAAATCAAGTAACTTTTCAGGCTGTAAATTAGTTAATTAAAGAACAAGTGAAATTTTTTGGAAAAAATAAAGCATTTTGTGGGCCACAGTGTACATGTACATGTACTTAGCTTCTTTAGCAATGGTAATATCCAATAGTATCACTTGTTCACTAAATAACTCAATTTCTACTATAAAATCAATTTTAACTGAAAAATAGGACTAGAAATCCTGAAATTAGAAACAAACTACTGAGACCACACACTGTTAACAAAAATGGGGTCAAATTGATCAGTGCCCACTCTAATTTTAATCATTGCTGTCACTCCAACATTTCCAGTCTAAAATAGATTATAACCAGAATTCTAATTCTGTTAAAACTGTAGAAAAGGATTGGCTTTTCAACTGCAAATTTAACAGAATTATTTTCGGCCAGTGTTAATTACTTACTATTTACTAGTTGAAATTAACCATAGTTAATATTTGCGTTTAAGCTTACACAAACCACTGTAATAATAATCAATAATCAGTTAGGCTAATACCCAAGGCACCACCTTAGGCCTAAGTCATCAAGCGACTTTTAAAGCCATAAATTAATGTGGCCGGGTTAAAATGCGTAAGAGGGTGGTGGCAAGCCTTGCATTACACGCGAGCCAACAGCTGTTGCCAAGTAAAATCAAATGACGTGGAACTTATGTTCAGAGTCCATTTTTTGTTAAAAGTTTCGTTACCTTTATATATATATATATATATATATATATATATATATATATATATATATATATATATATATATATATATATATATGCAAACACAAACACGTCCTATGGACATCCGATAGACCTCACACTCGGATCATGCCTTCGTTTGTAGGACATCCCAAACTCCGGGGTTGACGTCGGTTGGACGTTATGGGACGTCCAAATGTCCGGTTTGTCTATAGCCGTAGTACGTAACGGGGACGAATTTTCGGACGTCCGACGGCGATTACGGCGGTCGTCCCCTGGATGTCTTTCTATAAAACCTAGAGATCTCTTTAGGCCTTTAATTTGGTTCAATCATGGCTCAATAGGGATGAAACTAAGACGTTCATTGGATATCGTATTCTGAACAAAAAATTAAAAAAGCCAAACTTGATGTTAAAATTTTATTCAAAACATTAAAATACAAGATAATGGAAAAAATCCAGCAACAAGTGTACAATTTGATTGTAATAACACGAACTCTGCAAGTATTAGCAGTTAACATATAAATTACAAAACTTATATAGTTATTTAATTTGTATATAACAAAATAAATTTCGAACTAAACTATTAAAAAATTAAATAACCTTTCTTATACAAATGTAAAAAAAAAAAATTAATTTTTAAATCAGAAGCAAAATAAAACTAAGCCATTTAATACTATTCATTAAACAAATTAAGACTATCGGATGAAAAATGTACTCTAGAAATTACTGTTTCTCGAAGCTTAATTTTAATATCTATCCAAATCTAACTTTTGGAATTACAATTTAACTATATAAAATATCACAGTATGAAATAAAGCTTTAGGCGAACAGTTCAGTGAGTGTAATGAATAATAAACTTAAAAAGTTAAATTGAAATATGTACAGGTCCAAAATGAACTTTAAAAACAGCGAACCTTCCCTAACATTCGGAGAATTCAATGCAAATCTTACTTTTAGAATTCCAAATCCAATATATAAAATATAACAAAATGAAATAAAGCTTTAGGCGAACCACTCAGTGAGAGTAATGAATATTAAACTTAAAAAGTTAAATTGAAACATGTACAGGTCCAAAATGAATAGACTTTGATCAAACATATTTTCTTCCTACCTCTGTAAAAGACACATTAAAAAGTCAAACAGTTTCTTAATAAAAAAATTACTCTTATGATATATTATCAGCAATACTAGAGATTACTATGTTATGATCTTTAACGTTTATAAACTTTATGGTGACCGATTCCAAACTATCGAGTAATGGCGTCGTACAAAAGAAACTTCAAACTGGGCTACCAGATATTTTAAAAGTACTTAATCTCGGCCAACTTAGATCAGATTTTTCGCAGTAATTGGCTGTGATTGTAGAAATAATTCATCAAATGAAAATAATGGAAATAAAAATTAAGAAAATAATAATATAAAAAAAAAATTAAGAACAGATAAAATTAATTAAATAATTAAGTAGTTTTGATTTAACACGTAATTTCATTAATTCACGTTAAATAAACTCGTAAATTTAAATAATAATATTCCTAATAAAATTAATATTTTGTGGTTCATTAATCATTATCAGCTCAAATACAGGTGAAAAAAATTAAAATTAATTGCTGATAAACGCACCTCTAGATAGCATTGACGGACGAAACATTTCGGACGAATAGTGGAGATCCATGCGACGTCGATTGGGCTGAATATCGGATGTCGCGAAATTGGTTCTACGAGGACTAAAATGGGACGTCCGTTATTCGTCCCGTAGGACGAATTTTGGACGGTACCAAGCTGGGCTCTATGGACCATGCTGGGACGTCCATGGGACGATTTGTGTTTGCTGGGTATATATATAAATATCAGTTATATTTTTATTCCACGTTCAGACTCTTTTGGTCTATTTATGATTTAGCCTTGCTAAGTTGGTGTTTCTTTGTTATTAAACAAGGAAACAAACATAAATTTTTGTAATATGAATCGTGTGCCCGTGTGTAAGTGCTGGTTTGCTCAGATTTTTAGTAGTTATTTTAGTTTAAAGAGTGTAATTTAATATTTTGAACAATATTTTTGTAAATACTACTGAAATCAAATAATTATAAGTGAAAAATACAGTAATTCCTATATTCTTAGTAATGTTTTTGTAACGAGATTGCGTTGGGAGCCCAAAATGACAAGATAATAAATTCGAGGTATTTAAGTAATATAAAATATTTTATAGACCTAAAAAGCAGTTAAAAGTTCAAACTGAAAGTAAAATTAAAATGAAAAAATCTTATAAAAATATTTGCGGAAGCGAGATTCGAACTAACGACCGACAGCTTAAAAGAGCGCAACCGTAAACATTACACCAGCCTCTTCATGTACAGATTGTTCAAAAAGGAAAATACATATATATTTAAAAGCATCCAAGTCTTAACGATGAATTGAGAACGAAATAGCCAAATTACAATTACATGCAGGTCTAATCGCTAATTATTTTAAAGCACAAACTCAATTTGCAACTATATTTTGTATTATTTATGAGTTATCTTTCATTTTGACTAGAAAGTAAACCCGTTTTGCCTGAATGCTCGTATTTTCTCGACGTTGTTCGGCCATATTTTTATATTTCATTTCTAGCCGGGAAGCCGAAAAACGCATGCGCGCAGTCGTGAAACGAATATACTTTAACCTGTGTTGCCACGTCAATTTGCCGTTGTATAGGGCTCTTGATGATCTAAACAACGCAAACTAAAGGTCTATTCACACGAGCCAACTTTTTGACCCAACTAGATGAGTCAACTTTGAGTTGAGTAAACTAGTTGGTTCGTGTGAATAAAAGTTCGATGAGTTGATCCACCAAAAAAGTACGCGAGAAAAAAATGGATTACTGATCCATTTTTGCTGACTCAGCATTTTGATTTGAAAAGTTGGCTCGTGTGAAAAGGTCTTAAGAGGACTTTCCCCCGCCTGGCTACGTTTTTTCGCGTTCCCGATCACACATGTTTTAAACAACTATACGTAAATAACTAGAGAAAATTTACTTTCAAATCTGGTATTGCGTGGAAATATTTAAAAAGTTGTTATCAAAACCAAATAAAGTGCCGGTAATAATACTAAAAAAAAATTAAAAACTAAGGGAAAACATTAGATTAGTTTGATGTATTTTTGGTGAATGTTTTTTTCATTTCTTTGACGTTCAATTACAAAAGTAACTAGAATAAAATGTCACAATTATTTTCACATTTACTATTTTTTTCTTAAATTAAAATATATTACATCACCCTTAAATACTAGAAAAAACGCGAGTCCCCATAAAATAGAATTTTGCACGATGTGAGTCCCCATAACATCATATTTTAGAACGCCAATTTTTTTATAATGTTTTCAAAACTGTTAATCATATGTTTTAAACAACTATACGAAATAACTAGAGAATATTTACTCTCAAGTCTGGTATTGCGTGAAAACCTTGAAAAAAAATGATATCAAAATCTAATAAAGTGTCGCTAATAATACTTGAAAAATTATTAACTAAGAGAGTGCATTACAATAAATTTATGTATTTTTGGTGGATATTTTTTCAACTCATCAACGTTGAATTATAAAAATAACTAGTATACAATGTAACAATTTTTTCGCATTTAGTAATTTTTACTAAAATTATATTATATAACATCACCCTTAAATACTATAAAAACCGCAAGTCCCCATAAGATAGATATTTGAACAGTGCGAGTCCCCATAACAGCTTATTTTAGAACGCCATTTTTTATAATGTTTTCAAATCTGTAAATCATTTGTTTTAAACAACTAAACGGAAATAACTAGAGAATATTTACTTTCAAATCTGCAATTGCCTGAAAATCTTGAAAAACAAAATGGTATCAAAACCTAATAAATTCCCGGTATAATACTAAAAAATAATAACTAAGAGAATGCATTAGATTAGTTTAATGTATTTTTATGTATATTTTTCATTTCTTTTACGTTCAGTTACAAAATAAACAAGCATAAAATGTAACAATTGTTTTCGCATTTAGTAATTTTTACAAAAAAAATTAATATATGTAATCACCCTTAAATACTAGAAAAACCGCAATACCCCATAAAATAGAATTTTGTACGTCGTGAGTCCCCATAAGATAGATATTTGAACAGTGTGAGTCCCCATAACAGCTTATTTTAAAACGCCATTTTTTATAATGTTTTCAAAATTGTAAATAATATGTTCTAAACATTTATACGGAAATAACTAGAGAATATTTAATTTCAAATCTGGTATTGCGTGAAAATCTTGAAAAAAATTATATCAAAACCTAATAAAGTGCCGGTAATAATACTAAAATAATTAATAACTAAGATAATGCATTAGATTAGTTGCATATATTTTTGGTGGATATTTTTTTCAACTCTTTTACGTTCAATTACAAAAGTAACTAGTATAAAATGTAACAAATGATTTCGCATTAGGTAATTTTTACTAAGATAAAATTTAAGAAGATTATGGTTATTTTATATTTTTAAATAATTTTTATGCATAATTAAATGCACCACAAACAAATGTATGCGTTTATTTTTTATTTTTTATTTTTTTTTGCGTTTGTAGTGTGTTTATTGTATGCGGACTTAATAGTTTAAATGTTATAATTTTCGTAACTTTTCATAACTTTGAAACTCTAAAATTGTAGGCTGAGCTCCGACCCAATGTCGGGGCCGCCTTCTTATAAAAGGGTGTGTAACTACGGTAAATAATAAACATGTAAACCTGTATATAACAATAGTAAGAAACAGTTTATAGCAAAAAGTTTTATTTTAATATATTTTATCACATTTTTATTTTGAAACATTTTGACTTTCTTCTACAAAGGTGTCGAGGCCAAATTCCTTTTCGAATCTTAGAACAATATGTACATAATTTAATTGGGGAATGGATAATTATATAATATTTTCAACTCGATCTTAAAAATTTCTGCCATACCCCGGTTTACAAGACATCATAAGTAATCGAGGATTTACAATGAGAATTATCACAATTCTCGGTAATTTGAAACATTTTATCAGTAAGATCTTGTACAATTATGGCACGCATAATATTTTTCGCTGACAAAATTAAATTCATTTCCTGATCAAATGTATGTTTACAATCTTTAATTTGAAAAAATTTATATGTCATGGCATTAGAATATAAATTAAAATAAAATTCCGTAATAAAAAGACTAGATGGCTAAAATTATTTATTTACATGGGCGAGCTTTCGGACCTTGGCCCCTTTTCAAGTCAAGGATTACAAAATCATCAAGAAATTACAATGATTTGTATTTGATCATAAAGTACGGGGAAATAGTCAAAAACGTCAAATCTTACAACCTGGGCTCGGTTCTTATTTTCGTTTAATTTTATAATTCTTAACAATGGCGTGTTAGTGTGACCAGTAATCACAGGTTGAATAATATTCGTAGAAACATAAAACCGGATATTCCGTGATTGAGATCTGCGGGATACCTCCCAATTTCGTTAAAAAGTGGCCTCCCAATTTGATGCAATCCAAAATCCAACATTTGACCAAGTTTGGGATTATCAGATGGAAACGTTAAAAAACTGTTTCCAGCCAAACCTTTAACGGAGACTGTCAAATCTGAATTAAAATTAAGTGAAAATTTAGACCAGTTTTGTTGCGTTAACGATAGTTTCATAGCTCCCAAAATATCTTCTATTGTGTGATAAATGCCACTTGGAATTCTACAATGGAACTTTTCTATAACATCCAGCCTACTATTTTTACCTTGTTCGTAATTGGGGAGATCAATATCCATTTTTTGTCGTAGACTATTCTCAACTTCGTTTAAATAGACCGCGGAAATATAATCCATTTTTTACTCAATTTGCAAGTACTCGGCTAAATGTCGAAATATTTTAATTTATAGCCTACTCATTAACTCGACTTGAAAATAATATTTTCCATTTTCTTAAAAAATGTAAAAACCGCCTTTAATAGAAAAATGTGAATCAAAATATTTTTGAAGTTCGTTTAAAATTTTAAAATGAATTGTAAGTGATAACTGTTCAAAATTCCCATTTGTATCCTTACCAGCTTCGTTATAATTTCGTTCAAAGGTGTAAGTATCATTTTCCCAATTAGGAAGCTCAACTGGGACGATTTAATAGAATATAGAAAATCAATAACCTAATCTTCGTTTGACATAAATTTTTCCTCCCACACTTTAAAATGTTTTTGACTGCTTGTAACATTTTCTTGAAATTCCGGAGCGTTTATATTTAAAACATCCGGTAAGGGGCCGGTGAAAGCCGCTTATATGTCCCAGGGGAAATGAAATTCTTAATTAATGACCTCGATTTATTTCTTCGATAACGTAATGGATTTTAAAGCTATTTAAAGGAGGGAAGTTTGTGGCTTGTTGAATTTTATTTAAATTGCCTGTGCAGAGATAATGGAACAATATTTCCAGAATCATCCCTCTGGGCTTCGAATAGAAAGGAATAGTTGATACGGAGTAGAAAGCCCAATCTTCTTGCTCAAACTGTGCTGTTTTGTAGTTTCAATACGTATGTCATCAAAATTGTTACGCGAACTAAAAGTAATATTATTTTAATAATTATTTAACGGGCCAAATTTTTGGATTCTAGTAAAATAAGTGTCTGGTGAGATTTTTAAAAGATCTGCTAATGGATTTTGAAATTGAATTTACATTCCGTCAGGTGTTTCCAAATTAAAATATAAATTGTCTTCATTATTGGATGATATCGCGGTTTTGAATTCGTCAAACTGTCTCGGCTTAATTCGTTCTAATAAATCACGCATAATTAAGTGTAATGCGAGCCGTTGAATTTCATTATTATATTGGTTTCTCCCTCGTACCTTCCTGCCTCAAACACAATCGCGCAATTTTTCCATTGTATCTGTTTATTGAGAGTTTGAGAAGGTTGATTAATTAGTGGTGGAAGAGAACTTGGTAAATTATTATCTTCGGAAGGTTTTAATGGTTCTGGTTGGTTATTATTGTCATTAATGTTTGTAATTAAAGGGTCTGTTGGTGGAATAATGTCTGGATTTTCTTCTTTTGGTTATACTTCTGGATATACTGTTGGATTAACTTATGTTTTTCTACTAGTCTTGCTTTTGGATTCATTTGCAATTTTTTTTAATTTTTAGATTTTTCCTTCTGGGTTGTAATTCCAATTATTCTAGGGGAATTTGCCGTGGCAAATACTTTTGTTGACATTTATTTACAATTTAAGCTTTTTTCACTCGCACTTAAAAAATTTGTTGCATAGGTCAATGATATGTTATTGGCATTGTTTGAGAGCGTATAATTTGAAATATAGTCACTATCGACAAAATCATTTTCCCGAAACTCCAAAAAAGATGCTAAGGGTGATGTTTGTGGATTTCTTATTTGAAGATCTATTTGTAAATGTATTTTTAATTTCTTTGGGTGAAATAATATGTGACACGTACCCTACTTGGAAATGCGGATACTCCTTTGATATATTCGAATATGTATCTCGTTAAATTATTTCAGCTAATGCACAAGACCATTTTTATGCATAATTAAATGCACCACAAACAAATGTATGCGTTTATTTTTTATTTTTTATTTTTTTTGCGTTCAGGAGTTGAACTTCAAACAATTTGATTAACATCCTGCAACGCTACCGATCTACCACGCTAAACCTTAATATGATAGATTTAAAATATCTATTTTAAGTCGGAAAAATAATACAATATATTTATTAGAAAAAAAAAGATTTATTTACAAGTTTTTTCAAGATTGTCTAGTATTTCTCTAGGTGTTTCCGCTTCGTTGGAAATTAAAATTTGATTATTTTTACAATATGCTTGAAAATAAACAAGTGCCTGTAATTCCTCATCAGACGGCATTTTAAAGTCAGGCTGAAATACAACGTTTGGTCAAAGAATATAAAGCCCCAGGAATGGAAGGATTGATATTTTTGGCCGCGTGTTTTGGCCGAACTAGAAGCTTCCGGCAAAGTAAATCAGAGTAACCGGAAACGGTTAACGCAACCCGGTCTCTCTTTAAAAACGAGAGGCGCAAAAGTTCCACTAGACGGAGCTACACCTTCCATTCCTGGGGCTTTATATTCTCTGGTTTGGTTTCATTGGGGAATTTAAAATTTCTTCAGGCTTAATTACAATCACCGAATTCTTGGTTTACGTGGAATTTTTTGTGTTTTGTTATCATTCACAAAGTCATCGAACCATTCTCGATGTTTTACGTTTAACTCGTTTAAATAATCAATAATTTGATCGTCTAATAACTACTCTTCGACTGTGTATTCCCGTTTCTTTGAATTTGCGCAATCGCAAACATCAATACGAATTTGATTCGCATAACTACTTGATAAATGATTCATCAAGTGTTGTTTAAAAATTCTCTTGTCTAGACATTGCTCTTGACAAATGCAGCATTTAACACAAGTTTAAATTTAAAAAAAAATTAAAAGTGTGTTTACAGCATGGTGGTTCAAAATAATACGGATCGGCGGCGTGACATTTGCATTTAAGTTCTGGTTTCCCCATAAAAAATTTCATTTTTTAACTTTTAAAGAGCTCGACTTTGGAGACGTCTTGCGCTTACACATCTCGTTTGGCTTTTAAATGTAAAAACAATTATTATTTATAGAAATAGTTTTTTCGCCAGTTTAGACTCGTTTATCGTATTTTTGGGTGGGGCCACATTTGTCAAGGCTATAAACGAAGGTAACGAGTTGTTTCCCTATTCCGTAATTAACAAATTAGCATTTTAAATTGCGGAAAATGAAAAAATGTATAACCAGAAGTAAATAACCATAAGTATTTGGGGGGGGGGGTCAGACGCGAGCGCCGATATCTCGGTCCGGTCGCGACCGATTGTGTCCAAACTTGTTCGGGTGATAGACAGATGCTTAGGGGTTGTGGTCAGGGGTAATCTTCAAGGTCAAATTTGAAATCAAAACGAAAATATGTTGCTGACATTTCCCAAGGGAAAAACTGTTTTTTTTTTTAATTTTTTATGACGTCAATTTGGCGGCCATCTTGGATTTTACTTGTTAGGATATGATCCATTTCTACTACTCCCATTCCAATTACTAGGCGAAACCCCATTATATTCTTCATAGAAAGAAAACCTCGTTCATTTTTATTTAATTACCCTATAAGCGAAACCCCTCAAATCATTATCCTGGGATAGCCCTCCGATCCTCTCCAACCGCACAGTCTTCTGTCTTTCACGTTTAGCTCGTGGTAAGGAATAGGTGGTTTAAAGTAGTACACCCAATTTTCGCCGGTTTCCACAACCAAGAACGCTAAACTATATTAAATTTACTAACCTGAAGTAATGAAAGTTCAGCAATTTTACCCCTTATGTGAGCAAGCCCATGGGACATGTCGTCAGCTTTAAGTGGCAATATCATCATGAGTTCCATGATACCGCAAGCATCTTGACGATCCTGATCTCTTTCTTCATACATTGCCAAGAGTGCTGGTCTCTTCTGCATTTTGCGGTAAATTGCCTATTTGTATAATCATAGCACTTCAAAAACGTGTTACCTTTACTCTCCCTCTCTTTTACATAAAGAAATTCATCTTGCAAATAAACTACGGTATTTGATCTTAAACCAGGCAAGATTCTCATTGTGGAATTATCTAAAATAAATTTACTACGAAATATAAGTCAGTTTACTTTTATTTACCAATGAAGTTCGGAAAACAAATTGAATTACAATTAATTTAGCTGAAAAGGGAAAAGTTCAAATATATTAGACAAAAAAGATACCACGCCGAGCTTTCGAAAACCAATCTCGTTGTTTCGTCGATTAATGAAGCTGAAAGGATATTAAACAAAAAACCTATATACTACTAAGCTTAATTAGACCAAAAGGCAAAACCTGTGGAAAAACAATATCTGGTAAATAATTAGGAAATATAATGATAATTAACGGAACGTCGCAGAGCAAAATGTTTCAACGGAAATTTGAACAGATAAATCAACCGCTAAAAATTCGAGCTACACGTGATGTGACGTCAATGACGCACTTTTGCTACGATAAGAGCCTAAATTTATTTTTTAAAATACGTTTAAAGTTCCGAAACGAGAGACGTCTCTAACGAAGTCGAGTATTGGGAATCCGTAGAACTGAAAAGAGTTAAAAAAAATGTATATATATTGTAATAAACTCTCTCTTCAAATAATATTTAATTACGAAAACCACAGAGATTACACGTCTAATATTTAATATAATGATTAATCAAAACTTTATTATTCATACCTCCACCTTACTGTTCTTCGTTCTCTCTTACGGGCACGTCTCGTAACAAGGAGTAGTCTCACTTGAATGTTCATCATCTCTACTCTAGGGAACCCTATATATACTGTTTTTGGGCGTCTTGATATGACGTCACTTACTAAACTAGCGCCATCTACAAAATTATAGCTATTGTTGGGCCAATAAGGAAAATAAAACATTAAATAAATAATAATTTTACTCTGAAAACTTACAGGTCAGAGAACGATTCCCGCTCTCTACTATGGTGAAAGCCAGAATTTTTTTTATTTTTCTGAAATCTTGACTTTCAGCGAGGAAGCCTTGCTCGAAGCCATAATTCAAACGTTCCAAACCACCGATAATTACTAACTCTACGCCTCAAAATGTATACGAAGAAAGACGAGCCTCTTAAACAATGACGTATAATTTTAATTATAAATTTTAACGTTGGCACAACATGTGATTCTAAACAAATAAATAAATAAATAAATACACGCTTTAAATGCTGTTATTACTTTGGGGCTTTGGGCGCACGCAAAATTTAAGGCATTTCCCAGTGAAGAATTATGACGGTAACGGCTTTACAGACCATAGCCTTCTAAAATGTTAGAAGGCTAATTTATAGTTTGGTCATTTTTCGAAAGTATCGCCTTCATTTTCAACCCATATTTCGTCTGCTTCGAAGACTTTTCTTAAAACATAGGGCTAGAAGCCTAGGACTGGACGCTATGTATTATACTTCTGGCAACCCTGAGAAAGCAGACGTCGAAATTTTTGGCTCCTCCATCTCTACGTTAAGCCTAGGTTTAACCTAGGTTGTTGAAAGTCTTTATGAATTGCTTAGAAAATGGGTGTCAGTTTGATAGGAAAGAAGAAAAGCAATCCAAACAAATTATGGTAACTTGTGACCTCCGTCTGATTTATTTCCACCTGGACTGTATAAAATTGACCACTACTCAAGCTAGAAGGTTTTACGCATGTATACACTGTAGGGCTATGCTTAAATGCCTTAAGAACTCTCAGGCAAGTGACTCTTGTAATATTCAGAACCAGAATGTATTAAAGGACAAAATTAATCAGTTTCTCTAACTCGCAAAAAGAAAAAAATAATGTGGGCCTAATCTCGGTTTTGACTGAACCAGTTGCAGAAAATGTGAAGAGTATCGCACAAATAGGGGAAAATCAAAAGAGAATTAAAAAGCTAGATATGGAATTGAATAACGACGAAGCACGTACATGTACGGCTTCTGATTATGATGAAGGTACCCCAAAGGAAATGTCTGATGCAGTATCGGGTAATCAACCGGAAATGGTAGTACAGGATGAGCAAACACAATTGGAAATAAATACTCAAGGGTGGAAAACAGTAAATAAAAAGAAGAGTTCCGAGGAAATTGATGTATTCCGCTACTAAAAAAATCTATGAAAAAATAAGGATAACTCTGAACAAGATGGTACGAAATCGTTTAAAGTCAAAGCTGTCGATCCTGATGAATCCTACTTCATTGGTAATTGTGATTCTGGTTCAGACCCGGAACTTATGTGAACAGGAAATTAAGGTAACAGGCATGCGTGTTTCTCAAAACCATAGCTCTGATAAAGTTCGATGTTTCGTAATAAATTCAGTGAGTGACACCAAAACTTTACTAGCTCCAAAGCTATGGCCGATAGGTGTATCCTGCGTCAAATTGTGTAAACAAACTGTGAAGAACCCTAAAATCTGGTGTACAAAAGAAGAAAGAATACGCGGCTTTACTAGTGCAAGGAGCCCAGAGGTCCTAAATTCCTATAAAATCCTATATTTTCAAAAATGTCCTATAATTTCGTGAAATCTCCTATAAAGTCCTATAATTTTGAGTAAGTGTAGGTCTTGCGAAAGAAAATTTTAGCGTAAATTGGAACTAAAACTATCTCTACGCTGTAAAACCTAAAGCGTTGCCTATAAACACGCTGATACTTTTATCTCGGCTTATTTTCGTCCCTTTATCTTCGAAAGCCTCTAAAACGCGTCATCTGCTTTTGGTTCTGCTATAGATAGATGCTATTTTCCCGCCAACTGCGGTTTTTCTTGATGTTGAAGCCACTTTTGGGTACTCTAATCTTTTCCATTTTTTAGTAACTTTAAATTACATTTAAACTAATTATAATAATTTTAACGGTTTATTTATTCCAGAATGTATTTATTTAACGTAACTTCAAATCAAAATGCTAAAAAAACAAAACCAAGTTTAATGACTATTGGCTGGACAAAAGCGATAGTAAAACTATTGTAGGAGAATGGTGTGCAAGAAGCAAAGTATCAGATTTTAAAGCCTTCTGCAAAATTTGCAAGAACGATTTCTCAATTGCGAATCAAGGTTTTATGCAAGTCACTCAACATTCGTCTGGAAAGAAACATTTGGACAAGTTAAGGGATTTGGAAAATCAGACTGAGTTGAAACTAGTGACAACAGAAAGCAATGAAAATAAGATTTTTTCTTTTAACTTGGTAGCCCAAAAGGATCAACAAATAAAAGCTGAAATTCTTTGGTGTCTAAAAGTCGTTGCTCAAAACTGGTCTTTTGCATCTTGTGATGGAATTGGTAAAATGTTCCAAGCTATGTTCCCCGGAATTGCTAGCAATAAGTCATTTAACGTGAGTCATTCCAAGGTCTCGTATTTAATCTCTGACGCCTTGGGACCTTATTTTCATGAGAAGATGTTGACAGATTTGAAAACATCCTCTAGTCATTTTTTTACTGTGCAATACGATGAAACTACTAATTCCCAGAACAAGAAGGAATTAATGTTAAAAATACGGTTTTGGTCTACTAAATCGAACCAAGTTGTTGTTCGTCACCTTAAAACGTATCTATTGGGCCTTGCAAATGGCGAACATTTACAAAATAAAATACTTGATAGTTCAAAGACAAACGGCTTGCCTTTGAAGAATTTGTTATCTCTGGGAAGCGATGCGCCGAATGTGAATAAGAAGGTTTGGAAATTGATAAATGAACAAGTATTAGAATCAAGAGTCGGAGTGTCAGACAGTAAAGTAAGCCTACTGGATATTGATAGCTGTAATTTACACACTATGCACAATTCTTTGAGGAAAGGAGTTGACGAATTTGGAGAGGACATTTCCGACCTAGCAATTTTTGTATTTTTTTGGTTTAAACAGTCGTCTGCTCGAGTAGAAGGTTTTCAGGAGATTCAGATGAAATATAAAGTTCCTTCCCACTGTTTTATCAAACATGTTGAAACAAGATGGTTAACCTTACAACTTGCTGCTGAACGATTGCTGGAACAAATAGATCCACTTAAAGAGTACTTTCTAAAAGAATTAGGAAAATCAGACAAACAGAAAGAATTAGGAGTGACAAAGAACAAAAAGTATCAGACCATTTGTCAAATTTTGCGGGAAAAAATGGATCATTGCTGAAATTCATTTGGTTATTTCGGCTTGCCAAGCCTTCTCTCGTTGCCTTCTGTTGTTCCAAAAGGAAGAACCCATGATCCATTTACTTTTTGAAGAAGTACGAGACTTGGCTATTATTATTATATCTAAAATTGTGAAGCCAGACGTTCTGGAATCAAACAAATTTAAACTTCATAAAATTGATATTTCACTTGAAGAAAACTCGAATCTACTTTCTTTAGACAAAATGGACTTGGGAGCTGTTATTTCTGAAAACCTTAAGTCACTACTTGACAAAGATCGAAAACTATTCCTGATCTCAGCGCAAAAATGTTTTGCAACCATAGCTGAACATTTGTTGAAAAAGACCTGCCTTTCAAATTCTCTAGTTAAACATTTTCGTTTCTTGAAGCCAGAAGAAAGAAAAAATCTAGGAGTTTGGAGGATTTACTAATTGTCGCCAAAGCTTTTCCACTGCATGACTCTATCAAACTAAGCTCTACTTTGACAGACGAATGGAAGTTGTTAAAATTTAAAGATCTTCAGTCGTTTAAAGAATTCGCCCCCATGAGAATTGATCTTTATTGGTCTAAAATTGAAGAAATCAAAACGTCTTTCAATACTATGAAATATCCAACAATTATGAAAATTGTTAAAGCTGCCTTAGTTATTCCACACGGTAATGCTGAAGTTGAGAGAGGGTTTTCGAAATCAGGCAAGGTTATTACACCAGCTCGAATCCACATGTCTCTTCCAACAATAAACGCAGTGATGTCAATTAAAGATGCCATAGCAGAGTATGACAAACTGCTTCACGGATTTCCAGTAACAACTGAATTAATAAGTAAGGCTAAACAAGCGCATTCATCATACATGCTGAGAGTGAAAACAGAGAAAAAAAGCAAAAAGACAAAGAAAGATTAGAAACTTGTGAAAAGGAAGAACAACTAGCTAGAACTAAAATTCAAGAGGAGAAGAAATCTAAGCAAAAAGAGGAATTTTCTCAACTAGTTAAAGCCGTAGATAACTTAAAAGATGAAAAGGAGAAATCGGAATGCGTAACTGATGATCTAATCGAAGAAGCAAATTCCAAGCTCAAGAATGCCATAGAAAAGAAAGATTTCACTGGTGTAACAGTTGCTCAACTAATGCTTGAAACCCTTGAAGACCAAAGGAAAAAAGGTCGAGTGTTATAATATTTTAAAAAAATTTAAGAAACATTACGAAAACGACAAAACTCCGTCATTGAAGCTTATTTAAAAAAAAAACCAAAGCTCTAGTCCAAAATAGCCGAAAGGTTGTTAATGATGATTTCATTGCTAATAGTCCAAGAGCCCATGCCAAAATTACCCTTCGTAATGGTAATTCAAAAATATATTGACCCACCATGTACACTCTGTTTGAAAAGTCTTCGACAGGTGACTTTTCCCCTCTAAAATCCATGAAAACCGGATAAGGTAGAACGCTGAAACCAACTGCATGGATTTTATTTTAAAAATATCTATCATTCGACACAACCTTTTCTAAGCAAAAGCCGAACCTCTAGGGGAAAAAACTTAAATTTAAATTTTAACTTCCTAAAATAACCGAGTAACAACCCTAAAACCAGAATTTTTGAATTCAGCATGGTCGATTTATATTTGAAAAGTGCAACTATTATCTCTCTAGACCAATAATTAAGGAGATATGGCTGTTGGAAAGGTTTGGCTGAAAACGCAAAGCACTAAAAGGCAATACGAAAAAATCTAACATAATTATTTAACTTTCACCTTATTTCAGTAACTAAGAGTTGGTGGGGATGTCTTACGGGTATGAAACTTCAGCAATGGGAAAATTCAGTCCGAGTAGCTAACATTCGAGCAAAAATGCCATCAAAGAAGTTATTGCCACCAATGACGTGACCTAGCTAGTGGGTTTTTAATTATTTTGGCTATTTTTCAGTGCGCGGTTTCAGCTTCAGCATCAAGTTTCGTAAAGACGACTTTTAGTATATAACGCATTTCCTAAGATTATTAACGAAATCAGTGTGCGTTGTCCCGTCTTGGATTGGGATGAATTCCCGGTCTTAAGACAAATGATACGCGTTGCAACAAAACGAATAAAATTGGTTGACGTTGTCAAGTCAAAACTTCGTGTTAACAAGAACACTGCGCTTAAAAGTCCGCTAGCTCGATCGCGCCGCTCCCTTTTAGTCACTACTATCAACCTTGCTATTATATAATGTCGCTTAACCTACCAATTATTCCGTCGCACCATGTCGTCTACACCGTCGTATAATTAATGCTGAGGCAGGGTATTTATAAACAGAGCAGTATGTGGGAGCAATAACAAAATTTGGTTTTAATTTATATAATTAGGTATTTACCAAAGAGAATACCAACTCGTCGTAGTGCGGATATGAGCAAACAATTTTACCAGGCTTTTTATTTGCAATATATCATAAAAATAATTAAACCAAGAAACGTTATTTAAAGAGAGACAATTGTTATTCATTTTTATTCAAAAACCAAAATTAAACCGTTAGTAAGGGATAGCATCACCCCTTCTTCTCAGGCACTCCCTTAATCTTCGACGAAAGGAATTCGACAGCGCGCGAATATATTGCGGAGTGAATCGGTTAAAGGCGTCGTTCACCATATTTCTTAAGTCGTCCACGTCGACCGGTATTCGTTTCTCCATAAGGAATGTTATCTTCGACCAAAGATTTTCAATAGGGTTGAGGTCTGGAGAGCAAGGTGGCCAGTCCAAAATTTCAAAGCCTTTATCTCTTAGGAAATCTTGGACGATACGTGAAGTGTGGGCTGGGCAGTTGTCTTGCATAAAATAGACCCTATAAAAATGAGAGAAAATATTAAGTTGCTTTTAAGTAATTGCAAGCGCTTTAGCTTTGTTTACCTGCTGCGTTCTCCAGGCCATATATAACAGCTACTGATGGTAGCATCGAGTCTCGGAGAATCTGGATGTATGACTGCCCATTCAGTCGACCGACAATTGGTCTAATAGTTCCGGCTTGGCCGTCGCCAATACAATACCAAACATTGACCGTAAAACGACCACTCCTTTTCAATCGGTAGGTGTTTCGAGAATAATTTCTCTACCTCCTTCGTCTCGTTACCCAGACTGTCGGTCAAATTGGAGAGCTCTGGAACGACTGTAAGCATCCGATAAATATGTCATAACACTTACCGCTTAGCCATAATAAATACCTTTTCATCGGAAAACAATATATAGCGTAACAAAACATCTCTTGGCCATCGTAACAACTGGTGGCAAAATTGTCGTCGAAGTCGTCTGTGCCTCAGGGTCAGCAAAGGCTTGACCAACGAACGACGACGTCGAAGACCAGATGTTTTTAGTCTGTTCCACACAGTTGAGGTGGCGGCTCTTACACCTGCTTCAGCCCAACGATCTCTCAATTTTCGAATTGAAAGCTCCGGAATTCGGGTGGCGTCCCTGGCCAACAGCCTATCTTCGGCTGGAGTCGTATTCTTTGGACGACGGCTTCTATGAAGATCCTGAAAACCAAATTCCAACATTTAAACTTGCTTTTAAACTCCTGAAATAAACTTCCTTACCGTAACTCTACCATGTCGCCGATACTGTCCGTAGCGGTATCTAGCTCCAGATACCGAACAATTTACAGCGGCGGCTATGAATTCGAAAGTCGCCCCTCCTTCCCTTAAAGTTATAATTTGAATTATTTGTTGTTCGCTAATTATAGCCATGCTGCGCAAGTCGTGATACAGAATGAACTGTTAAGTTC
Organism: Leiobunum rupestre; assembly: GCF_980474605.1. Classification (NCBI taxonomy): domain Eukaryota; kingdom Metazoa; phylum Arthropoda; class Arachnida; order Opiliones; family Sclerosomatidae; genus Leiobunum; species Leiobunum rupestre. Next base: position 61,948,591 of record NC_143390.1, on the reverse strand, counting down.
GACACGAACGATGTCTACATTTATACATTTCGAGTAAATAAAAATAAAACACAAAGTTGTATTTTCTACCTAATACTTTTGGATAAATTTTTTACCAAATTAACTCGAAAAGTATAAATGTAGACATCGTTTGTGTCGAACTTAACAGTTCATTCTGTATCACGACTTGCGCAGCATGGCTATAATTAAAGAATTCAAATTATATACCTATATATTAGAATTTTTGGTCCTATATAATCCTATATTTTTGGGAAAAAAATCCTATAATTCCTATAAGGAATTTCAAATTTTGACTGGGCTCTCTGCTAGTGCCTCTCCTTATGTTGAATTTAAAATATTAAACTGTGTAAGTGGCACTACTGTTGATGAGATAAATGAGCATCTAGAGAGCCTAAACTTGGACTATCGTAAAATGTATATGTTAAGTGAAGGCAGATGCACAGCATCATTTCAAGTTGAATGCAATAGATCCCAAAGAAGATATTAAGACTAAAAGCAAATTGGCCTAGTGTTATTAAGATTTTTAGAACTTTGACAATCTCAATCTATCACAACTTAAACATTTAGTATTGATAAAATTTAATTTATTATTTCTTTCTGATCAATCGTAAGTTAGGTAATTTTAAAGGATATTTTTCGTAATTTAAATCGAAGTTTTCCAACGTTCCTATAATTTATTTTTACAAACGGCTGGCGCAATCTATCACGACTCATATCGCTATATTATCTTTTAAGGTTCAAACTGTGCTACGAATAAAGCGGAATATAAATCGGCCAGTGAGAGGAAGGATAAAGAGGAGGCATTTGATGCCGAAAAAGGACGATTTACTAAAACTCCAAATGAAAATGTATTACTTTTGTTTTGAAAAGTCAGTTGTTAGTCACTTGACTACCCCCCATAACCCCCCCTCTTTGCTAAGTTAATCTTACTCCTTCACTTTTTTCTCCCAAAAGTTCATGGCAGACCTGTTTTCGGACCAGTTATTCGGACTCCTCGGACCATTTTACATATACCCAGTACATTGTTTTCCCCAATTTCCCCCCATATTGAAGTTCTTAACCACGCCCGTTTCCCTATACCAAGCTCATCCTACTTTTAAGTACACGCCCCTTTTTACCCCCACCACTTTTCCATAGCCCACCGTTTTTATAAAATAAATTAACATAGAGACCAGTTTTAACACCCTTTTCCCCCTTCGCAGCCACCTCCCACGTACCTTCCCTTTTGGTGAAACGCTCACTTTGACTCCGCCTACCTTTAAGCTCTGCCACCAAACCACGCCACACATCCTTCACCCTTTACCCTCACCTATACTTACCCCTTTCCTATTTTCACCCCCTTTAAGTTTACCTCACTATTTTAGGACCAGTTTTTTAAGCTTCACGAACCGTTTAAATATTTAGAAGTCACTTTTTTCCCAAGTATCTCCCGAATTATTCCCCTAAGGGACCAGCTTTTTGAAAAGTGTTCAGTCGATGCCCCTTGGAAAAGACTAGGACGAGCGAATAGGACCAGTTTGTGCCATATTTTTAAAAAGTAAAGCACCCTTATTAAACTTGAAGGGTCTCTGGTCTGATTTGCTCTATGACGTGATTGTTTCCATCGACTTTTCTAGGTTAAAATTAAAATGAGCATTAAAATTAAAATAAACATTAAAAGTAAAATAAACATTAACATTTACAATAAACTCTTTCGTAATTTAAATCCAAGTTTTTTAATTATTTCTATATTTTATTGTATAAACGACTGGCTACATCTATGACGGTTAAAACATTTAGTTTTAATTTCATTGAATTAAGGATTCATTTCTGTTCCATCGGAAGTAAGCTAATTTTAACGCTATTTTTTGTAATTTAAATCCAAGTTTTTAATTATTTCTTTATTTTATTTTCTAAACGACTGGCGCCATCTATGACGGTTAAAACATTAAATGTTAATTTCATTGAATTAAGGATTAATTTCTGTTCAATCGTATGTTAGCTAATTTTAACGCTATTTTTCGTAATTTAAATCGTAGTTTTTAAACATTTCTATATTTTTATTAACGGGTGGCGCCATCTATGAGGGTTAAAACATTTAGTATTCATAAAATTGAATTTATCATTTAATTCTTATCAGTCGTAAGTTAGTTGATTTTATAGTCTATATTTCTTAATTTAAATCAAAGTATTTAAACATTCCAATAATTTATTTAAAGAAACAGCTCGCGCCATCTCGGTAGCGTAACGGTAACTAGAAAGTAAAATGGCCCCCGTGCCGGAGCAGGATGGTGAAAGCTGCCCGAGGGGTCCGTCACTTCGAGGAATCTCGTACGGACCTTGATTCCGTGATTCCGAATCTCAAGAATCTAATCAGGAATCTCTAGAATATTCGAATCTTCGGAATCTTACTCGAATCGATGAATCACATACGAATCATGGAATCAAAGATTAATCACGGAATCACAGTCATAAGCCTCGGTCACACTTACAGCAACTGTCGGCTATATCATTGCCACCTGTATTATGAAAAGGCCCCTGTTATTAGAGATGGCCATAAATCTATCTCATTCTTTTAAAAAAACCGACTTGGGTGGAGAGCGGTGCCATCTTTTAATGAAAAATGAAGTTAAATTTTAACGTCCACTTTGGATTTTATGATGTGTTCCGCGCGGACCGCGTTTCTCTCCCACCCCCGGCGAAAGGCGCCAGGGGTGGCGTTGCGATTCTGGTTGCTAGGTCTCTTCCAACGGTACAGCTTCTTTCCCCAGGATGTGTCGGGATGGAAGTGCTGGCTCTTATGATCCGCTTTACCACTGGCTGGATTACGCTTTTTAACATCTATGACTCGGGTGGTGTAGCCTCCAGACAATTTTTCGACGATCTTCTCCTAGGAGTTGACACACCAGCTATTATCCTAGGCGCTTTCAGTGCCCACAACACACTCTGGGGTACTAGTCATAGGGATCAGCAAGGCCGCTTCATCCAGAGTTGGCTAGAAGCCCAGGACCGTCTGGTCCTCCTCAACACTGGAGACAAAACCCGCCGCACAACTCGGGAGCCAGAGGCTGCCCTAGATCTGACTTTCGTAAGCTCCACATTGGCTCACTCCCTCCACTGGACACTCTTTAACCGAGGAACAAATGATCATCTCCCATTTTTATAGAAGACCCAGCACACACTACAAGTTCTACGGCAAGTGGTATGCATTGGCACTATCCAGCGGTGGACTGGAAACGTTTTAGAATCCTTTTGGATGACACATAGGGGGACGTTCCGTTATCTGGATACTCTGCAGAAAATCTTCTTCGCCAGACAGCCCTGGCTGCGATTCCTATAAAAAAAGGGTGAGGGAGGCCCGTCTCCTCGTCAGCCTCCCTGGTGGGATGAACGCTGTTCTAACAAGGCCAAGGAAGTCCGTCAGACCCGTCGCAGGGCCCAGCGGTCGGGCATCCTGTTGGACCAGGTTGCTTACATAAGGGAGAAGGCTGTCTATAAACGACTGATTAGTGACACGAAGCGTGCTAGTTGTAATGCCTATTGCTACAGGCTATATGCACACACGCATCATGCCTCCGAGGTGGAAGCAAGCCATCCTCCATCCGATCTTAAAGCAGGACAAGTCCCCCACTTCTGCTGATTCATACAGAGATATCTCTGTCCTCCTGAACCTGGGAAAACGTAATGAGAAAGAGAAACTGGTACTGGGCCGTCTGGTTTGGTTCCAAGAAAAAAATAAATTTTCTCCCCAAGACCGATCAGGTTTCCGGAAGAGTCGGCGGGCGACGGATAATGCTTTCCGGTTGACTACGGCGGCAAAGTGCGCCCTAGCAACCAACCAATTTTGTCAAGCGGTGTTCCTGGATCTATAAGACGCCTTCGACGGTATTCATCACCAAGCGCTCCTCTATTAGCTCCAACGTTGCGGCTTCGAGGGCAACCTTCTCAGCTGGGTGGAAAGCTTCTTAACAGATCGTACCTCCCAAGTGCGAGTCAACGGAAAAAATCGGCACCTTTTACGGTTAAGCAGGGCGTCCATCAGGGCAGCTCGGTAAGTCCCCTCCAGGCCTCCTCTTCAGAATCATGCTGAATGGGATTTCCTTGCTATGTCCCAGGGCGGTCGACCAAGGTGAACACGCAGATGATATCGCCGCCTGGATATACGGTCTTCCTATGGCCTAAACTTCCAGCCGCTGAAATGCAAATACATGGCTCTATCCAAGATCAAACAGATTCCAGACGTTCTTCAACTTCAGCTAGGACGCAATATCCTGTCAAGGGTGACGTTTTACAGATATCTAGGGTATACTATAGACGACAGTCTCTCATGGGCTGCGGGCCTATTCTGTAAATATTTGAAATCCAATTTTCGATAGAAAACTACATTTCGAACTTCAAGATCTCGACGAATGGTATTCGGTAAAGATTTCGAATAAGCATAAATCAATGCAAATTGTCGAAGTCGATCTCGACATGGTATAGGTTATAAAGATCGAATTCCCATTCGAATTTTTACAGAATTAGCCCCCAGATCTCGACTTCTCTGGAGCGTCTCAATCTTATGAGGGCGATTTCGGCTTGAGTGGCTTGCGTCAAAGGTGCGACCATCAGTAGTAGTGTACTACTACCCATGCTAGGTTTGTCATCTGTCCGGGCTAGGTGGACGCTGGCGTAAGGCACTATGATGATGGACTCTGTTACTAGGTACACCGGGCTATAGATTCTGACACACTGCTTACTACAACTCCTTTTTTAGAGAAGGATTGTCTCCTCTCGAGACTTTGGAACATAGTTTCCCGTTGGGACGTTTACCATTCCTCATCAGGGCTTGGCGTTTGGCACAGCCCCACAACCTGAGCTGGCTCTTCAACAGGGCCGGATTAAGACCTAGTGGGGCCCTAGGCCCAAGCTAATTCTGGTGCCCCCTTTCAGTGGCGAGCGATACACCTTCAATGTAGACTTCGTGGATATTTTAGTGAAGTTAATATATGATTGCTTTACATGGTCTCGAAAAATGTGGACACATTTACCAAAATTACGCCAAGAAAAAAAATTGTGAAAAGTAAATGATGAAATTTTTGTACTTTTATTTTTTTCGAAACCTCCTGGTGCCCCTTGTAGGCCCCCCGTGATAACGTCGTCAGAGAACCGTTGTTGAGTATTATAATTAAACAATTTATACTTTATTAAGTGGACTTTAACCTAAATTATATATCCCATGTAAAAATATTGTTTATAATTGCTGTAATTTCTGTTATTCACCAATTTACAAACGATCCACTCAGGCCCTGGGCTAAATTATTTCTTAAGACCTTTGCGATCCCCAACGGTCAGCCTTTGTATGTACGTTGTCTAAATTCAACTATCCACTAACCAACCAAAACTTCTAATTTAAAAGTATAACATAGGCCTACTGGAAATAAAATTTTTACTGACAGTGACTCGCTGTTAGGTTTTAGATATTGTACTTACCGTATGATACACGATGTGGCTATGAGTCAAATTACTTTAGACGTAACTAAAAGATACATAATATTAAATGAGCATAAATAATATTTAACCAACTAAACCCTTATCCCTAGAGGAGAAGCTGTATGGCCGGCCTTTCCGGGGCCCCAAAACTGGCTGTAACCCATTTAGCCCATGCCTGGATAGACGGGCCTGGATCCAATTAACGCAAGGTGTACCTATAATTATCGCCTTTTGGGTCAAATGTCACTTAACTATCTTGTTTTGGTGTCTACGATAGCGACATCTGTTGAAAAAAGAGCTACTTGATGTCGAGCCGACACTTGCTTTAAGGCCCGAAAACGGTTTTTTAGTGATTTGAAACTAGGTTCACACTTATGGCCGAAAACGATTTGAAGAGCTTTGAAACCTTTTTAGACGTATCGCGTATGTGTGAACGTGACTATAGGTGAATCGTATTCGTATTACCGAGCGTATTAGCCTCGGTATTAGCTCGTCTTATTCTCGGGCGTATTACAATCGATTATCATTTGGTTGGCTCGTATTTTTTTTCGATTGTAACGTGTGGGGCAGTTCAGTCCTCACGTCTTTGATTAACCAGGGCGAGATATGTGTAACGGCCACGCCAACGGGGGATACGAGAAACAAGGGTGGAGATACAAGTGGCGGAAGTATGCCGACCACCCGTTGGGGGATTGGTGGTCGGCCTCACACGGCCATCCACAAACTCTGCCTCCCGGACGATTGGGATTACAGGAGTGAGCCACTATACTCCCGGCGTTGGCTCGAATTTGGAACTTTGAAAAGTGAGGTTTGAATCTCAAGCAGCCGGAAAATAAAGTGAGCCATTTTTCAGAGTGGGAAATAAGGAACTTTTTAAAGTGAACCAGTGAGTGGCTGTGACCGTCGACCCCGTGCCCTGAAATACCTGAGCTAATCCATAATATGTATCCGTTAAACCAAGTTGAATTAAAGGCCACACCGGCCTTCGAATTGTTACAATTTCCGGTGCGAAATTATGACGTAGGGAATGAAATGTCACTTGCTACTCGATTTTCGGGCTGGATTTTTCAAATACCAGTGGGACCCTTTTATTAAGTGGGCTAGTGAACCACTGACCCCTCAACTGACCACCTTCGATTTATTTTTAAACTGACCTAGACAATTTTTAACTGGTCATTTGCCTAGTCACACCGCCTTTTCTATAATATTCGAACAGCTAGATTGGTTTTGGTTGCGAATAGATGAATCAAGTAACCTTGTACAAGTGTGTAGCCGAACAAGAATCACGGATTCGAACAAGAATCACGGAATCAAATAAGAATCAAAAGTGGAATCACGGAATCTGGCTAGAATCAAGAATCTTAGCAGAATCAAGAATCTTGATTCCAGATTCCTTGATTCGGAATCTCGTATACGATTCCTCGCAGTGACGGACCCCTCGAAGCTGCCTCTTGGTTTTCGAAGTAATTCATACTATTAGGTAACTATTAAATTAACTATTTGTTTGTCAATAGACGCGGCTCGTCGATACCTATTTATAGTTACCTTTTTTTCCAGGTTTGGATAAGTACTTTTTTAATTATCATTATATCAAAGTGTTCAAATAATCCTTTGTGTATCGTTCGATAAATGCTGCCCGTTCATGCACGGACTTAATCACGTGGTTCTATATACCTCTACTCTGCCAACGGTTTAATGACTGCGTTCGTTTTGAATTATTAATTATCGTTTAACTACATTAATCACTTAACGATTTAAATCTTGTGAAAATATTTAGCGGTTATCAATTACGTTGAAGGCGTAGCGATGAGCTCGGTATACTAAATATTTAATAGCGTTTTAATTATAACAATTATCTTCAAAATAATTGCGGGATTGAACTGCCCGTACAGTAAGACAGTAGAAACGATATAGTTATTAAATATGACGGCCCTAGTCACCACGACGGAAATCGATTAAGTGGAATCTATATCTCATTGTTAAGATTTGTGTATTAACTCTTTAATTTTGTATAATTATACTGTGTATTAGACTAAGCGTGTGTTAATTATGTTTAAATTATCAATTATTGTTAATCAAAATTAATAACTTTGGAATAATTAATGATTGCGCCTTGTTTCATGCTTATTGAGTACCAAAAATTCTAACCTAAAGAGTACTTGAAAGTACTAAAAAGTACCAAATTTCTAACCTAAAAAGTACTTATATTGACCTAAAAAAACCTTTCTTACCTAACCTAACCTAATCTAACCCGACCTAACCGGCGCTTGTACTCACTATCACTATCCCTTTAAGCGCGGGTGTCTGAAGGGGTCGAAATCGGTGCCGATGTAATCCCCTAGAAATACTCTATCCAACGATACCATTCTAGACGCGCTACGCCAAATATTTATTTTCTGTCACTATCTCTTTAGGCGGGGGCGTCTGATGGGGTTGAAATCGGTGCCGCTGTAATCCCTTATATATACTCTTTCCAACGATACCATTCTAGACGCGCTACGCCTAATATTTTTATCTGTCACTATCCCTTTAAGCGGGGCATCAGGTTTGGGAGACAAAAAGTATACACGTCGTGAGAGATCTCTTGACAGATCACTTTAGTAGTCTCACGAGGTGTTTAGAGAGATGAAAAGAAATGCGCGTGGTGAGAGAACTCGTGAGAAATTTCGTGAGATATCTCGTACTTAAGGGCTGGTAACATAGTACAATGGTGAATGGGTAATTTATTGTTGGTGGCCGTTTCATTTCGAAACATAGTAGCGACTTCAATAAGTGAAAAACCCCATCCTTCGCCTTTTCGTTGGTGGCCGCTTCTTATTGGGAGATACTAGCGCCTTTACTCCGTTGGAAGCTCCTCATCCGTTGGTTCTCCATCCTATTGGGAGATACTAGCGCCTTCATTCCGTTGAAAGCTCCTCCTCCTCCTTTTCGTTGGTGGTCGCTTCTTATAACAAGATAGTTACGCCTTCACTCCGTTGAAACCTCCTCCTCCAAGTTTTCGTTGGCGGATACTTCGTTTAGAACGATAGTAGCGATTTTGCTTATTGAAAAAAACAACCATTTTCCGATATTACGTAGGGGTTCAGCTTTTTCTTGTATTATAACTCCGTGCTTGGTGTTTTGGTTGGAGGCATTTTTAGGAGTTATAATTTTAAGAATATTTAGTTTATAAATTGGTCGATAGGTTTGGTCTGATATAAAAGTCGCGCGGACTAGAATCTGGCACTCATTCGGTTAACCTTTTGAAATGGATAAACATGTCGATAGGCATCGCGTATTTTACGCGAAATTTAAGTTAGGGGATTGCGAGAAGGTAAAAGATAAAATTAAGGATAAATTTTTATGGTTTGTCGCGCGTCCATTACTTTGTAAAAGTAAGTTTGGTGTTGTCTTCGGTGGACACCAGAGGACCCTTAAAGTTGCCTCATAAATTATGGAAGCATGTGAAGGCCTTGTTCAAGCGTGCCAGTTTCCTTCCGTGCAAATAAAGGAACTTGACCATTGTGCGAACGATGGAGATATAATTACTTTCGGGGATGTACCCAATTTTAAGTCACCATCGTTTTATTCTTTGGTTGCTATGGCGCCTAAACTCTACGACAATGCCAAAGTCATAATGGATTTTTTGTGGCGTCATGATATGGCACAATTTATAACGCGTAAGCGGTCGTTACTAGAGTACTTTAATTTGAAGTACGCTGTCGCGGATTTGTCCAAATATACTTTGGGTGATTTTAGTTTCGACGGGGTGCCAAGTGACTAAGTACAAAACCGTGTCCAGGTACTTATTGGGCCCACACGGATGGGCAAGACGGAATATGCCTTAGCACATGGCAAACAGCCTTTGATCATGCGAAGTAAAGAAGATTGAAAGAGATACCATTCAGGCATCACGGACTTTGTCGTTATAGACGACGTTGATACCAAAAATGAGCTCCCCAGAAATTCCTGAACTTGTTAAACGTCGACCGTCACGTCACCTGGGACGTGAAATTTTCAAGCGCATCTTTCGATAAAGGTGTAGCAATTTTCATTTGCTGCAATTCCGAAGGAGTACTTTGGCCTAGAGGGATAACTCCGGAGCCTCTCTTCGATCGGCGGCTTTAGGTACATCTGTTGATTCCGAGAAATACGCTAATTTCCTTTTATTGAAGAAAAGTGGAACTCGTCAGGGTTCAGACAACCCTGGTCACTGTGAAGTGCCATACGCGGCGGGGAGCTCTAGGGGTTTAGCCAGCCCTGGTCACTATGAAGTGCCAAACGCGGCGGGCGAGCTATTTGACTTAACGTTTGGATTGAGCCTTTTTAACGTGGAGGAATGTCAGCAGGGTATAGCCGACCCTATCCAGGCTCTTGTGCTAAACGTTGTTGACGTGCCCTTTGATTTCGAATCAGAATTGGTCTTTTCTACAGATGGTGTGGATTTCTCATTAGGAGAGAATGTGGTTAGTAACGACTGCCCTTCTACACCGAGTGTATTGCCGGGCCAACTCTTGAGAATCCAGGGGAGAAAGAAGATTCGGCAACGTGGAACAAAAATTTCGAAGAGAATACCGATGTTAATCTTAGTGATTGGTTAAGCAATTATAAATTTCAGAAAAAATTTTTCCATTAAAACATTTTATTTTATATTTTGTGTAATTAATTGAAATCGTAAAATTACGTTGTGAACTCAAAGCTTAAGTAAGCTAATTTTTTTAAATTGAAAATATTTTGCTAATAAATAAAAGGTTTTGTTCAATAGTTTGTCTTTATAATATGGCGAAGCATAAATAAATTTCAGCTAGAATGTGACATATACGACTTAAAATCCTGCTGGTAAGTGAGTTGGTCCTTTTAGTTTTCTTGGCGGGTGGACTGATACTTTTATATGGACGGATTGGATGATCGACGGATGGACGGCAAAGGCGGCAGTGACTACAAGGTTAGTAAGTACGATTTATGGTATCACATTTCTTTAACTTTTCTTTACAGGTTACGGTTGTTTTAGAAGGACGGATTGGGTGATCGGATGATAGCGGAAGTGGCTACAAGATAAGCGAGTAATTGGCGGTATTAAAGTACAAGGTATGGTATAATTTTTATTTTTCTTTGCAGGTCATGAGGATTTTAGAGAGATTATTATTTATACTCTTCGTGAGATAGCTTATGAGACGTTACCGTTTACCGGCGCTTGTACTCCCATGAGATGTCTCGAGAGATGAAAAGTAATGCGCGTCGTGAGAGATCTCGTGAGTTATTTTAAGAGGAGTTACGTGATTTACGCGGCGCATGCGCGGATTGTCTTCTTGCTCCTCTTAAACTATAAAAGGAAGGTACTCTCGGTGTTCATAATCATTTCAATCGTTGGTCTTCTCGTGGTAAGTTCATTTGTATTTATTCAGTAGTTTATGTTTGGAAATGTTTTGCGTACGCCTTTGCCTATTTTTTCAATTTTACTTTCGTTTTAAGGCATTGTCTAATATATATCAAATTCGCGATAGATCTGGTAGTTTATGCGATATCGAAAGCTTGCCGCTGCGCGACGATGGAAGCAGCTTTCAGCTATTACAGGTTTATGCTGGAGGTCTTTGAAAAAGTAGAGGCCCTCGGCGATGGTTCTGATCCGAGGCTTTTTGTCGAAGGCGCGCGATTCGCCCCGATAAGGGCCGATGGACCTGAAGCTACCGTCTTGGGCGAAGATACCAGGTACGCGTAAACCAATGTTGTTATTGGTGGTTGAAATTTAATAACGTTTCTTCCGTAGCATTTACGTCTGACGCCTCTTTATTGAAAAGAAAGACCCAAATTTTTTTAAATATCGAAAAGAAACGCCGTACCGCCTCTAAAGAAGTAGATACAAGCGATAAAGATGAACTTGACGAAAAACTATATTTAAAGTTATTGCGGTTGGAGGAAGATAAATTCATCTAAAATCCGGCGTTAGGAACTCTTAATATGCGGAGATGCAAAAGTATATTATAAAATAACTAATTAAGAAAATGAAACACCAGTGTGTATTACTTAGTGTTGGGCCCAAACCGATATGAAATCGGTATCAGTCACCGATATCGCGATTTCCCGATGAATCGGTTCGCGTCTCAAATACCGATTTTACCCGATTTTTTTCCGATTATCTAAAACCGTTTTTCATAAAGTCCTGTTAGATGGCGCCGCTAACCTTGACCATTTGAATTTCAAACTTCAGTTGCGGTATGGAGAGATGGCGGTGGAGAGGAAGAGATGCCGTTTTCGTAGATCGAGATTTTTTCAATCGGTAACATTAGTATTGGACCATTGATAATGAATTGTAAAATCGGTATCGGTACCGATTTGCCATATCGGTAAAAAAAATGGTATCGGTATCGATTGAAACATGAAATCGGTATCGGAATCGGTTAAATTACGATATCGGCCAACCCTAGTATTACTTTAATAAAATGTTTTAAACAGTTAAATTACCCTTTTTTCTTTGTTTTATATTATCTTAATAATGAAGCTTTTATACTCATCAAGCGGAAATATTTTTGTTAGTGGAGGATAACCCAATAAGGAGGGGGAAAGTTTTAACTTTGTATATTTAGGTAGTGGTTGGTACCTCTGTAAATTTGGGCAATTTCGATAGTGGTTGGTACCTCTGTAAATTTGGGCAATTTCGATAGTGAAAAATTAGAGTGATCGGTATCCCATTTAATTGGGGGAATGTAGATGGCGTTGAGTTCGTTATCGCTAACTCTATCAAGAAGGAAATATAATTAAAGATCGGTAACCCTGTTAATAGGTGATGTTTTTCTGTGAATGGAATACCTGAAAATCGGGTAAACATGTAGATAGATTAAGGCAACCCCGTAAATCTGGGGAACTTATACTTTTTGGCTATCTGTTTCGTGATCGGTTTGGCGATCTGTTTGGCGATCTGTTTCGTGATCTCCTAAAAGATACGTTTCTGGATATAGGGTCCGCGATTCGTTTGCTGGGCTTTTTGGCGATCTGTTTCGTGATCGGTTTGGCGATCTGTTTCGTGATCGGTTTGGCGATCTGTTTGGCGATCTGTTTCGTGATCGGTTTGGCGATCTGTTTGGCGATCTGTTTCGTGATCTCCTAAAAGATACGTTTCTGGATATAGGGTTCGCGATTCGTTTGCTGGGCTTTTTGGCGATCTGTTTCGTGATCGGTTTGGTGATCTGTTTGGCGATCTGTTTCGTGATCTCCTAAAAGAAACGTTGCTGGAAATAGAGTTCGCGATTCGTTTGCTGGGCGGAAGGTATCCAACTATAAAAGGAGGGCGCTATCGGTATTCGTTATCATTTCAATCGTTGGTTTTCTCTTGGTAAGTTCATTTCTATTGATTCCGTAGTTTATGTTTGGGATAGTCTTGCGTACGACTTTTGACTTTTTTTCCATTTTACTTTCGTTTTTAGGCATTGTCCAATATTTATCAAATTCGCGATGGAACTGGTAGTATTGAAGATTTTACGCTTCAATGATAATAGCAGCTTCCACACAAGATGAATATGAATTAAGACGGAGTCAACATTTTAAAACGATAAATCAAGTTTATTTAAGATGAAACATAATTCGAACTTTAACTTTAAACCATATATTCCCATATAGGAATGCAGTCTTTACGTCAAACTGCTTTATCTTGAGATACTTCTGAGCGACTATATTCAAGAAGATACGGATCGTTTCATAGCGGGCAACCGGCGCGAAAATTCATCGTAATAAATCCCTTCACGCTGAACATAGCCCTTTGCTACAAGACGAGCTTTGTTTCTGATGACCGTACCACCTGCATCATTCTTCGTACGGAAAACCCAGCGATTCAAAACGATGCTTTTATTCAGTGGTGGATCAACCAAACCGTAAACGTCGTGCTCTGCCATGGCTGATAGCTCTTCGTCCATAGCTTGCTTCCATTATTCAGAGTCGTGACTGGAACGTGCCTCTTCTGCAGTCTTCGGAAGTTCATCGCAGATAAGAAAGACCTTGCCCACTGGTGTACAGGTACAGCAGACATTTTTCCTTGTCTTCAGTGGCGATCGATCTCGAAGGACAGGACCAGTGACTTCAGCGTGCGTTCCGAAAGTGTGGAGGACACGTCTCTGTATACTTTGACGGATTTGGATGTCTCGTCTTCTTGGGCATCAACGGATCTAATAGTCTCGTCTTCTTGGGCATTGACGGATCTGAAGGTCTCGTCTCCGCAATCCGAATCTTCGGACAAGTGCTCGCCCTGTCTGGTGGCAACATCACATGCAGGAATAAAAGTTTCGATGGAACATTTCTCGGGGTTGAATTTTACGTCCCGGGACCGGATAACTTTTCTTAGCTCTGGAACGTAGATCCAGTATCCATTAGCATCTCCTTCATATCCAACCAGAAAATCCTTGTAAGCCTTCTTGGATAGTTTCTTGCGATTAACCTTCGGGATATGGACAAAGCAGTCGGTTCCGAAAACTCTCAGATGCTTGATTGACGCTGTAGTTTTCCCAGACCATAATTCAAGCGGAGTCTTCCCAGCGATACGAGTCATTGCTGATCGGTTGATAATGTAAGTCGTCGTGTTAACAGCCTCGGCCCAGAGATTCGGTGGCAGATCAGGTCTGGAATAGAGCATGGCTCTTACGGATTCCATGATCGTCCGGTTTACTCTTTCAGCGACGGCCTTTTGCTCCGGAGTGTATGGCATTGACCTTCGATGAGTTAGGCCAACCTCTTCAGTAGTGATACGCCGGAATTCGTCGTTGGCATATTCAGTCCCATTATCGGTGATCAGTTCGCGGACAATATGTTTGTAATTCTTGCAGACAGCGAGAAAATCCTTGAGATAGTCAACCACTTCAGATTTCTTCGACACGAAATATGTCATTCGTAAACCGGAATACTCGTCTTTGAAGAGGAGGTAATGGTGCTTTCCTCCCAGCGATGGCGTCGGTGATGGCCCCCAGAGATCTGAATGGACTCTTTCTCCAGGTGTCGTGGCCTTGTCAATACGGGTACCGAAATTTTGACGAGACATCTTCCCATAGACGCAACCCTCGCATAGCGTATCCTTTTTCGAATCAGTGACTTCATATCCAAGCCTTTTCAAAGTAGCAGGAACATGGCGTTTGTCTTGGTGACCCATGCGTTCATGCCAAACTTGGAGGTCAGCTTTCATGTCGTTCCTTGGATCTGCGGCAAGGTAGACCCGAGTTTGCGGCTGGTCTACCGTGATATCAAAGCGATACAAAGATTCGACTTTCCCGGGAAGACATAGTTGACGCTTGCCTCTCTTCGCGTCGTATAGTCCACAGGTAGTTGATGACGCTCGGAACTCCAGCTTCGGGTTACGTCTTATGGCAGCCTTGAGTGAGAAGACGTTGCATGCAAAGTCACTAATATGCCAGACGTCAAAGATAACGTCGCAATGAACGGTATTGCCGACTTAGTAACGTATTCGGATGTCCCCTTCTCCGTCTGCTGTTATGTGCGCCTTGTTACCAACTTGCAGCGTAGCTGGGCTATCGAAAGCTCGGAAGTTGATATACTTGGTCACATCATTCGTAATATGCTGTGTTGCTCCTAAGTCAAAGTACCAGCGGCTTTCGGTGGATAACCCAGGCATCAGGCCATTTGCTGCGCGGTAACCGTCGTTACTATTGACCTCTGAGGTGTTGCGGCTGCCTCTGACAGGTTTCCTGGGCTTCTTGCAATCTTTTGAAAAATGACCTGGCTGATTACAGTTGTAGCATCTTGGCAATTTCTTCCGAGGATTCCGGTTCGTTGCCTGTCCGGAGTTTCCGTTGCCTTCTCGACGAGCTATTAGCCCGGATGAATCTGCTGAAGCGTTGCCATCTCGTGTTGCGCGACCAATTAGAAGGCGTTCAAGCTCAGTGACAGTTTGCTTTTCGTCCGGCAGTGTGTCCCACAGCATACTGAACTCACAGTATTCATCATGTGGCAAGGACTCGAAGATGCATGCAATCAGGATACAGTCATCAAAAGAGATATCCTTCTCTCTTTTAGCGGTGGTCAGAATGTCAGCCCACAGTGAACGCAATTGGGTGAGGTGTGTTGCCATATCAACGTCAGAGAAGTTTGTGGCTCGCATTAACTGAGCGAGAAGTTTCCGGAGCCGGTTCGATGTCTTCTGATCAAAATCTCGAGAAGCTTATCCCACATCTCTTTGGGCGTCTTGCAATCGGCAATCATGTTCTGGACTTTACAGGATAACGCTGACCAAATGACCGTACGGGTTACGCTGACCGCTACTTGATATTTCTTAAAGGCAGCCGGATACGTTGCTTCTGTTGACGTGGTTCTGAACGGTCCTGTCCAATCGCCTGTGATAATACCGTAGACATCTCGGATTATCCGGACATCGCTGACTTGTCTCTTCAAGCTACGCCAGTTCTCGGGACCAGAAAGTCGAAGGCGCGCGATTCGACCCGATTGGGGCCGAGGGACCTGAAGCTCCCGTCTTGGGCGAAGATACCGGGTACGCGTAAACAAATGTTGTTGTTGGTGGTTGAAATTTAATAACGTATCTTCCGTAGCATTTACGTCTGACGCCTCTTTATTGAAACGAAAGACCAAAAACGTTGTTTCAAATATCGGAAGGAAACGCCGTACCGTCTCTTAAGAAGTAGATACAAACGACGAAGATGAGTTTTACGAAGAACTATATTTAAAAAACCCAGCGTTAGGAAATCTTAATATGCGGAGATGCAAAAGTATATTATAAAATAACTAATTAAGAAAATGAAACACAAGTGTGAATTACTTTAATAAAATGTTTTAAACAGTTAAATTATCCTTTTTTTTCTTTGTTTTATCCTACCTTATTAATTGAGCTTTTATACACACCAAGCGGATATATTTTTGTTAGTGGACGGTAACTCAATAAAGAGGGGGAAAGTTAGATAGTGGTTTATAACTTTGTTTATTGTGGCAATTAAGGTAGTGGTTGGTACCTCTGTAAATTTGGGCAATTTCGATAGTGAAAAATTAGAGTTAGTGATCGGTAACCCATTTAATTGGGGGAATGTAGATGGCGTTGAGTTCGTTATCGCTAACTCTATCAAGAAGGAAATATAATTAAAGATCGGTAACCCTGTTAATAGGTGATGTTTTTTAGTGAATGGAATACTTGAAAATCGGGTAAACATGTAGATAGATTAAGGCAACCCCGTAAATCTGGGGAACTTATACTTTTTGGCTATCTGTTTCGTGATCGGTTTGGCGATCTGTTTCGTGATCTCCTAAAAGATACGTTTCTGGATAAGGAAATATAATGAAAGATCGGTAACCCTGTTAATAAGTGATGTTTATTAGTGATTGGAATACCTGAAAATCGGGTAAACATGTAGATCTGTTTCGTGATCGGTTTGGCGACCTCCTGAAAGATACTTTGCTGGAGATAGAGTTCGCGATTCGTTTGCTGGCTTTTTGGCGAACTGTTTCGTGATCGGTTTGGTGATCTGTTTGGCGATCTGTTTCGTGATCGGTTTGGCGACCTCCTGAAAGATACTTTTCTGGAGAGAGTTCGCGATTCGTTTGCTGGGCTTTTTGGCGATCTCCTAAAAGATACGTTGTTGGAGATAGAGTTCGCGATTCGTTTGCTGGGCTTTTTGGCGATTTGTTTCGTGATCGGTTTGGTGATCTGTTTTACGATCGGTTTCGTGATGTCCTAAAAGATACGTTGCTGGAGATACAGTTCGCGATTCGTTTGCTGGGCTTTAAGGCGATCTGTTTCGTGATCTGGCCCTAAATGGGTTAGAGTGTGCAATAACTGGTGCCTTTACCGGGGAGTCGGGATCCGGCTCTTGTAACCCATAAGGGCGGTGGCGCACTGGGAGATGTTAGCTCTGATCAAATGGTCCTATCTCAACCTCCGACTTCGGTCAGTTTTGGGCGCAGGCTAACGGAGAGGGTCCGTGGAAACTGGCCCCCTCGGCGGATGGGTAGCCTGCTGTGGGGCGGCGGGCTTCCATATGCGGGCACGGCGGTCCTCTTTCCCGGCCTTTTGGAACCACACCATGATCTCGGGTGCCAGCTGTGTCGGGTTACCTGGATTGCTGTGTGCTCGTCGTTCCACTTTAGGAGCTCTCTTCAAAGGGTTTGACTCTTTACCTTCATAGGTAGGGTGTCGGCTGGAGTTGATACAGCATCCACTCTTAATCCCACTGCTGTGTGCGAAGTGGGGATTGGTTAACCCATTGCTGCACCTTCTGCTGGGTTGAATGGCTTGCGTCAAAGGTGCGACCATCAGTAGTAGGGTTCTGCTACCCATGCTGGATTTGTCACCTGTCCGGGCTAGGGGGACGCTGGCGTAGGGCACTATGATGATAGGCCTCCGGTGGTATGGTCTATTTTACTAGGTTTACCGGGCTATAAATTCTGACACACTCGGGCACAGACTTACCAGCCAACGCATCACGTACGATCAAGTCAAGTACACCTTCCTTATGCGTCTTACCCGTCTACTCCCCCAAGAACTTAGTCAAGGAGTGTGCTATAGCAGACGTAGCGGCTAGAGGACCGGCAGCTGCCGGTAGGACCAAAGGAGCCGGACTGACCGACGGAACGCAAGCCGCAGGAGCGAAGCAGACTGGGGGATTATTAACCAGTGGAAGGGAGAGTCGTGGACGGACAACAGACGACAAAAAAGGCTGAACGACCGGGGACACCGGTGGAGTGAGGTACAACTCTTGCGCCGACTCGACGATGGATACACAGGCAACGCAACCCTTTTCCGAACGGGAAGGGGAGCGGGAGACGGTGTCGCCGAATCTCGAGCCGAAGACGAACAAGAAGGCAGAGGAGAGCCCCGCACAATGACCGGGGAACCTTGCACAGAAGACTCAAGCAGCAGAGGCGCGCGACGGACAGGCCGAGAAAGAATAGGCGGTAGGGGAGCTCTATCTCGAAGAGCCTGAAGAATACGCTTTGCTTTGACTCTTGTTGCGCTGGCCCATTATGGCCTCCAAAGTACGGCCAGGAAAAAGGTCGCGAAGGGCCTGGTTAATGTTAAGGCAACCGGACCGCACGAGTAAGTTCATGGTGAGCCATAATGGACAGGGCTTCCTCTGACCAGCGGGCTTTCTTGCGTTTAACGTTAATGGCAGCGTTAGTTGTACTGCGGTGAGTGCGGCTGATATGAACCCCCAAACCAGTCTAAATAGTAAAGCCGTTGTGGCAATGGGAACAAACGTGTTGGGGTGGTCTAACCACCGCGCGAGTCACGGTGAAAGGAGATACAGGACACGACGTAGTACCAACGCCGCCCGTGTTTAAAATTGTTGGAGTTTTCGTGCCTGCATAATACTACCTGTTGGGATGGCACCCCAAACAGGAAGGTTTTGCCTC
Source organism: Leiobunum rupestre (assembly GCF_980474605.1). NCBI lineage: Eukaryota > Metazoa > Arthropoda > Arachnida > Opiliones > Sclerosomatidae > Leiobunum > Leiobunum rupestre. Next base: position 61,929,808 of record NC_143390.1, on the reverse strand, counting down.
ACATGGGCACTTAGCTTCGCATGTTCCACACTATCCCGGGAGGGAAGTGCGGGCCATGGTACAGGTGCCTAGGAGATCTCAAAGAGCACTCTGAAACACAACCCCCTTAACTGGGTTACGGGAGAACGCTACCCTCCCGGGCATAAGTGAATCAGATTACACCCCAGAGCAACTCCCTTAAGAGAGTCATAGTTATTCCTATGTTTGGTTGAATTTCTTTACTTTGACATTCAGAGCACTGCGTAGAAATCACATCGCGTAAACCCCGATCAACGGTTAATCAGAATGCTTGGTTTTAATAAGACAGTCGGATACCCCTGGTCCGTGCCAGTTCTGAGTTTGGTTAAATAGTAAATAAACTCTTGAAACTCGACGGGGGGAGAGTTCTAAATATTCGCTCTAAGAAGGCAGGGCTCACCGAAGGAAAAAGGATAGGGGGCGTAAAGGGGTAAACTAAAGAAGAAGTTGAGAAGGTCGGAAATAAACATACACGTATAATGATTTGTTACCATGGTTAAATTTTCAATTATGATGAGTATTAAAAGCACGACTGATACTTCATGGTATTTTTAATAAAATCTTTAAAATTTAAATTTTTTAAAATTTTTACATATTACCGGAGCTTTCGGGATCGAGACCCCTCGTCAAGCGGTGTTCTTCTTGTAATTTTAATAAAAATACCATGAAATATCAGTCGTGCTTTTAATACTCATTATTATAGGAAATTAACACTTTAAAAGGGGGGTCAGCTCTTCCCTGGGACTTTATCCTCATTGGGGTTTGACGCCACCTTGGTCATCCGGTTGAACCAACGTCAACCCTGAATAGAGCCCCTAAGCGCGCAGAGAGAAAGGTTAGGTTAGGTTAGGTTGAGTTGGGTTAGATTATGGGATGGTACGTGGTGGTAATGTTAATTTTTACTTTAAGCGCCAGTTTCAATTGAACGGTCTGTTGGGGGGTCGGTCCGCCCCCCATACCACAAGTCTATGGGGCACTGCCCCCTTCAACCCCTTGGCCAGGTGACCCCGGGCCCCTGGGGGATTTATGGATGCATTCGCTCTTCAAATTAAAATCAACGCCTTACGTAATAACATATTGTATTTATAATATGGGCATAATTATAGTGGTCGAAGGCGAATAAAGGCCATTTCGGAAAGTCAGATAGTCGTAATCACGCGAATCCTAAGAACTTTAAATTTAGCAATGTTGGTCATGGTGGTCTGCCTTCGCTTAGTTTATAACAATTTTCACAAAAATTGCCAATTTACCTAAGAACTTGACATTAAAAACTTACAAATGTAGGATCAAACACCCAGGTAGCAAAGCAACGTTGCAATTTGGTTAAATTTTGGTTATCTGGTTGAAATATCGTTATGAGTTATTTTTTCAACGTTCTACTAACGTTGAATTATAGTTTATAAATTTAACTGTTTCGAACCAAATTTTACAATAAACTTCTTAACGTTAAAATAACGTTGTTTTTAATAAATTTCGTCTCAGTTTATTTTTATACGAAAATATAACGTTTCTTTTTGGTTTTGTTAAAAACTATTTTTTCATTAAGGATAAATAACCATATAAACGTTCTTACAGAGTCTAATTCAACGATTAAGTTTCAAATTTAACTTAATACTTTAGTATATCGTTGTTAAAAATACTACAGCAAAACCTCTTAAACTTATTTTTGGTCTTACAATTTGTCATTTACCATATTTTCACCCGAATTAAGTTGCCTATTCGTAATTTATCCATCTATAGAAAAAAATTTATTTCATCCCAAGCATAGCTCAAGTGATGTGTTATAATAATTAATTTTATTGTCGGGTATAGAAAGTGATAGAACACTTTTGTACCCCGAAACGGGATTCTAGATGCTACAATTGTAATGCGCGTAGGAGTGTGGTGGCAAGCCCTTCATGCCACGCGCACGTGGACTAACAACTCCCTATACATGCGACCAATCGAAGTCGGCTGTGGCTCTGCCCAGGTAGAGATTATGTAAAGTGAAAGTAAAAGCAGTACCTACAAATTTGTATTATAGGCAGTGCTGCAGTGATAAAAGTATCGCGCCATTAGGCATGCCATTAGCACGGTCGGTTTTAAACAATCAATAGATAGTGCTGTAATTTGAATGAATATGGTAATTATAAGTATTAAATATATTATCAAGTTAATGATAAGCTTATAAAACATTAATAGATATTTACTAAATGTCATTTGACATGATCGCTTGGTATTTAATAATTGATTATCATGACCCAGCAGTTAAGCCTTTGTATCACTTTCCAAAGTCTCATTTGCATTAACAAACTTTTTTTTAAAAACTATGATTTTATGAATTTATTCAAGCTATAAATCGGTTCACACTGTGTGCAATAAATTAACTTAGGTTCAATTTGTTTCCAATAAGTTTAAAATTTAGAAATGATACTTTTTATTTGAATGTTGAGTATTGAAATTGAGAAAAACTACATTTTTCTAAATCTTAAAAATGAATTATTATTACCAGGGCTATATTTACTGCTAATCTTGAAAAATATAGGCCATCACAAATTCATATTATTAATTAAAAAGTTTAGCAATAGACAGTTGTGACAAAAAATTCAAATATTTAGCTCTGATTACATGATTCTTGGTATGCGATACAGCGGGTGAGCAAAATACCAGTGTATTTAATGTGAAAATTTTAAATTCTGGGAGAAAATATAATTCCATTCCCAAATTGATGTCTCTACATTAGTTCACAATGTTTGCATTAAGTGATTTTAGGAAAAAAAATTAGAAATAATGCTTTTTAATTCAATGTTGAGAGTTGAAATTTTTAAAAATTCTACATTTTTCTTAACCTTAAAATATGGGATTATTTTCATTAGAGCTATATTTACTGCTTATCTTTAATACTATAGGTCACCAGAAATTCATATTATTAATTTAAAAGTTTAGCAGTAGAGAGTTGTGATAAAAAATTCAAATCTTTAGCTCTGATTACATGATTCTTAGTATGCAATACAGCGGGTGAGCAAAATACCGCAGTCTGTATTTAAAGTAAAAATTTCAAAGTCTGGGGGAAAATATAATTCCATTCTCAAATTGATGTCTCTACATTAGTTCACCATGTTTGCATTCAGTTATTTTAGGTAAAAAAATTAGAAATAATGCTTTTTAATTCAATGTTGAGAGTTGAAATTTGGAAACATTCTACATTTTTCTTAACCCTAAAATATGGGATTATTTTCATTAGGGCTATATTTACTGCTAATCTTAAATACTATAGGCCATCACAAATTCTCAATGAAAAAGTTTTGTAATAGTCAGCTGTGATAAAAAAAATCAATCTTCATCTACAGTTTCTGTTTATATTGATAGACAAATTTATATTGCTTAGTTAGTACTAAATAATTTTGAGGAATGTCATTATTGTTATATTTAGAATTTTGTTTTCTGTTGTCATTGAGTTAAGGTGATTTGTGTACCTTCAATAATGAAATAGATTTTGTAGTACCATATGTTTATGCTTTTCAAAATAGGGATTAATTTGAAAAAGACTTAAATATTTAGGAAGTAACGACAAGTAAGAATAAACTTTTTTAAGATGTTTGACCAAACTGATGGAGATTTTAGATTAAGTATTGCAATAAATAGCGTGTATATTTTCCGCCAAAAGCAATTTGTGATATTTTAGAAACAAATGAGATATTATGTTCCCTGTATACATCGAAATTAGTATTTAAAATTCGTTAATTAAATGTTTAGTTTCAAATATTCTCGATTATTGGAAATACGATTCAAGTATTTTTAAATAACGTATATTCAAGTTTTAAGTAGATCCAATTTTTTATTGTCCAAAAAAGTGATTTGTGTTGATCTAATTAACTGATATGTTTTAGTAGTTCATATTGTATTGTAACCCAAAATTTTTATAAAAAGGACAGTTCTTTCTTTTCTTAACTTAAATTTTTTCCAGTGTCTGTTTATATTTTTATGGCTATCAATAAATTTTTATGTGAGAGATACATTAAATAAAAATTGAGCTATTTCGGAGATCACGCCTGCTTTAATTAGTATGTAAAAGGCATAAATTCTAATATAAGAACGACGTTATTTTAACGTCTAAAATACGTTGATTTACAGTTGGTTTCAATTAGAGCACTAACGTTAGAAAAACGTTTTATGGTAGTTTATTGAACGTTTAATAAACGGTTTTTTGTATAACGTTTTATTTACGTTGCACAAGTAACGTTTCTATTAGAAAAATTCTAACGTTAACTAAACGTATTTCTAACGGTTTTTTTATAGTATAAATCACCGGACATGATCTACGTTATTATAACGTTTGATTTCCTACTATTTATCAACGGTTTTAAAACGGTTTTTTAACCACATTTTGCTACCTGGGCAGATAACTCTATACCCTAATCTAAAGTTGGTATTGCGGCGTATCAATTAATCTGTATGTAGTGGCAGTGTGACAGTTGGAACTTGCTAATTATTTCAAAATGTTGGTGCCTAACGGTGCCGCGCACTCACTTCGCTCGAGCGCTGGGGGCGCCTCCCCAACCCCTGTCTTGCTAATCAAGCTGGGCTGTGTTTAACGCGAACTAGAGGACAGCTCCAAGCCTAACGCACCAGGTACAGTCAGACGTAATGCGAATTTAAAGTATTGGCCCCGTTAGGCGTCATCATGAACTAGAAAGAATACAACTTAAGTTGCGTAAGTCCACCATCCACGCGTACTAACTCGTGACCCAGCATGTAAAAAAACATGAATATTGCTTTGCAAATTACCGTCTCGAAAGGCACGTCGACAACGCGGAATGTTGAAGCGGAAGCCCTTGTGCCTAAAAGGTGCCCCCTAAACAACTGTTTGGTGAGAAGAATTTATAAAAAGATGAGGAGGTACCTGGAATTTTGCAGTCGCGGATGCGATATTCGAGGTACCCCCTTAACATTTTATCAGTTCTTTTCACCAAACTCTCGTTCATTTTGGACACCTTTCTTACCGCGATGGCTTCCGCGACGACAGTCCGCGTTTTTAACGCTAATTGCGACACCGAAATTTGCGACGCGATAGCACCGTCGGATCGGGAGCGAACGGAACGTGAAGCCCATCTGCGGGAATATTTCGCCACAAATCCGCAACGCGGCAATAATTTTCTCGTCAACAACCCGGTTGAAAACGCTAGAGCCCCGTTGGAACTGTTCTTCGAACGTTATGACGGTGACCCTTATCACCCCACCGTAGAAATGCGTGAGTCGGACGACAAAGGAACCGATCACGACATGCCGGTTTGGAACGATTCGGAAGAGGAAGTGGCCGGTTCAACCTGGTGGACCGAATCGGATACCTCCGAAACGACCAGTAGGGATAATAATTAATTTTATGTTTTGTTTTTTATTCTTTTATATATAATTAGAAAAGAAAAATTAACCCAAAAAAGAGCAAAAATTAAAAAAAAACACTTATCAAAATCAATGGTGGGAAAAGAAACCCCCGTTGAGCTTGAGTCTAGTCTGACTCCGTTAAACGACTCGGAAATAAAATCCTCGTCTATAACAGCATCTCTTGGGCCAACCTGTGAAGTATCAAATTATACAAAAGTATCAAAAGGCACGGTAGTCCCTATGCAAGGTCCGGTAGAGTAGAGCACCTACCCGAGCACTTGCTATATTACCTCGAGTCAGAATGAAGCCGATGTTACCCCCTCGTATCTCAAAAACTATAGGTCTTATCAAAACAAGTGATGTATCGTTTGAAAGGTTACAGGCACGTGACAAACATATAAGAATTCCACCGAACAGGGTTGAGGCGACGTGTCGTAGTAATGGGGCAAAGTAAGGCTTAATTTTTCTTCTTCTTCCATCTTCTCCTCGCAGACCGCTCTACAGCCAAAACTACTGACCCAATTTAAATGGAATTTGATACACAGTTTCAAATTACGCTCCCATTGTGTCCTGCCATAGGAGAAGTTCATATCTAGTATAGTTCTTGAGCTATGGTGACAAATGTACAGTTCAGCAAGTCGGTAACGAAACCATGGAGTAATAAACACATAAGAAGTACTAAACCGGAGCAAATAGAAATTTAAAAAAAAATAATGCAAAAGGTTTGATGGTTGATTCTAGGTGAACAAGTGGCGCTGTGTTCGTAAAAATAGTCTTAAAGGTTAAAATGCCTACTATGACGGATATACTTGGAAACTATGTATGCAACATATTTATAGGTGGGTTGTAGGTAAAAAGGGGCGCTGAGTTCGATAACAATAGACTAGCGAGTATCAGGATGGGGGTTGTCCGCCATAGGGCTTGTCGATAAATAAGTCCAGTTTATGACGTTTATGGGAATATAATTACAGATCTTGTCCTAGGGAAATAGATTAAACATTCGAATGCTACTGATTTATAGGTTGTTTCTAAGCGAAAGAGGTGCAGTGAGTCTCGCCAGTGTCAGGGTGGGCAGTGTGCCACCAGAGGGCGGTAAACGATGCCAATGAGTAATAAACACAGTTCAAAAGGTGTAAAGTTTAATAACAATCGTACAAGCTTATGACGTCACGTTTTCAAAAAATTAACGAAACAATATTTAAACGTACACAATGTTGGCGAACGAGCTAGGCAGTTCTCAATATTCCAAATAGGTGAAAGTTCACTTTCCAATTTTGTTTATAAATATTATTTACGCTTTGTTACGTTTGAAGGTATTCCACCCAAAAACCATTCGGTTAAAAATTGCAAGGTCCTTTTAAACAAAAACGTCACGTCCTATATTACTTTTGGCCATAAAAGTAGTGAAATCAATTAACGGGCAAGATCTGTAATTATATTCCCATAAACGTCATAAACTGGACTTATTTATCGACAAGTGATGTGCTCTGAAGTAATATGCTAGACCTTGCGCGTCCTAAGTGTTTTACTGAGTTAAAATCCTTTGTACAACCATAAAACATTTCAAAGAGAATGACTAATATTAGAATCGCAGTGTATCAAATATATTGTTTAGATCGAAATACATTATCTACTTTAAAATTACTCTTTTACCTTAAAACCATAATTAAATAAAGCAGACGAGTTGTTGACTGCAGTAATTACGTCACTGCAGTCAACAACTTGTCTGCTTTCAGTAATTGGCCAGTTTCAATAGTGGCACCGAAATGTTCGAGTACGGATAGTTTCAGTAATTTTATCGAGTGTTTTTATTTTGTCTTGGTTGGCCAAAGTGCTACTTTGAGCGAGACAAGAATTAAACCCGTGTGAACGTTTATTTCACTGCCAAGTTATGTTGACTCTGATTATTGAAACTCGTTTACTATGCTTTTATGGTAAAAGAGTAAATCGAAACAGAGTAGATAATATATTTCGATCTAAACAATATATGCACCTATTAATAAAATAAACAAGCCGGGCCAAGCTTTTCGAGAACGAAAGTAAACTTTAAAGTCGGGAGGTTGAAATGGTCCCGTGATTAGGTAATGTTGCCATCTACATCGTTTTTAGAAACTAATTCTTGATATTTATGCTTACCTTTCGTTCGCTACGTTGTTAATTTTATGATCTGTTCACTCTTTATACATTCTTAAGAAAACGTTTTATCTTATATTGACCTTTTTCTTTAATTAACTTGGTAAATTATTTAACTGATATTTTATCATTAGAACCGAATGGTTTTTGGGTGGATTTTATTATACAAAACGGATAAAAAGGTTAATTATTTGTAAAAAGTGAACTTTATTAATGGAAAGCTCGATCAGACTATTTTTCTCAAACCTATTTAACGTCCATTATTGAAATTTTCAGGATGTGTAATTTCATTTTCGATCCAATTTTTAAATATCAAAAACTACGAATAACTTTTATCGGTTTTGAAAGATTTACTTTTTCCACGGTAGGTGGTACACCCAGTTTTCGCGGAGTTAAACGCCGAGTTTTTACACTGAGACAACCACCTGAGTTTCGTTATCCGGTTGTTTTACCTCATTGCTTGAAGTACTTTAGTCGCGCGATAAATAATCATACAAAAAGGTGACGAAGTGATTGAGTCATTTCAATCCATTATTTGTGGCTATTTGGTACTAAAATTCAATGAAATTAATAATCTCGAAGATAAAACGGCGAGAAAACGAAAATTACTGAACTCACCTAAAGGAGGATCGTAGAAGAAGTTAAGCTTACCTAACCAACGTTCCGTATTTTACACCGAAATTCTACGGGGATATCGGCCACTTAATAAATTCCCCAGTTTTACAATATTACCTACCACTTATTAACCCCATCTTAATTAAATTTATAGTCTTTTAAAGAAAGGTTTTTTTTTACAATTTGGCGGGGAAATTAACTGAAATTCGTTTACGTCTTCTCCGATGTGTTATCAGACTTAAAGGCGTCCTATTGACGTATCACGCCCTCTTCTTTGGCCTTCTGCGCAATATTTGCCCATAAAGCCTTGTACTTTAATCCGGCTTTTCCTCTCCCTTTCGCTTCCCTTAGAAGCCTCATTATGGTTTCATCGTCTGGCTTCGTGTAACGAATTCGCTTTTTAGGTCTACAAAACGGTTCAAAAAGATTGAGTGTTAGTCTGTAAAAAAGTATCGAGAACGCCTAACCGCTGCTCGTCGTTTTCGGATTCGGTTCCGGCTTCCGGCCTAGCGCTCGACGTGTAAGATTCTTGACGTAATTTCTGCGAGTTTAAGAGCGTAAAGACGTAAAAATTATTGATAATTGAGAATGATAGTTCGCGCTGAAAACCTTATTACCAAACCCCGAACGTATAACGTTCGAACGTTGAACCTCGCTAGAAATCGAGTGGCTAAAGATAGTAACGACGGTGCCGAAGGTTTTGGAGTCGACTCTGCTCTACGTAGTAACGCCGAGAGGCAATCGCCATCCAGACTTTCGCTCTCCATTTCCAATCGCCCAATGAATTTCGATCTTCGTTCGACAACGCCTTTTATACTTTTTCAGCGCCCAAATACTCCGCTAGATGCTCAAAGGCGTAAGGATTCCGATTATCTCCTTTCCCACATTGCACCCCAGTTTCATTTCCCCATTCCATCCCCTCTTTTCAAAATGAGCGTCCTCCTCGAAAATCGGCCGATTTATAGACGAGCTCATAGTTGAAGAAACCGCATCAAGTTCTTCTTTACCGCAACCAACCTCGATGGCATTTTCTTCTCCCTGAAACGCGTACGTGATTAGAAAATGGCCTACCCCCAACTAAATTTTACAACTCGCCTCAGACACTAACGATATTTCCTCGAGGGACGCCTGTCTTTCCACGGACGATCAGGAAACCGATCACTAATCGAGTCGGCAAACGGATCACGAACTTTATCTCCAAAACCAAACCAATCGCCAACCAGCTCACCAAACGAAGCGCGAAATGTTTCCCGACAACCTCTCTTTAAGCCACTCTCCACCAGATCATGAATCGTATAGAAATTCGGTTACTAAAAAGCGGAAAACATTTCGGGTGGTTTAAAGCCCGCGTTTCAACTCGCACCGTTGACCCGCGTGCATCGTCGAGCTAGCTTAGAAACTTCCGAGGTTTAAGACGCCCAAAATACAAAACAATTATTTAACTTTCGATAAAAGAAAACGACTTAAAAAATTACATTGTTAGTAAGAATTGAAAGAAAAAATACAATTATATTTTCAAAACGATCGTAACAAAATAAAAGGCGCGTACGTAAATTTCAAATTAGCTAGGATCAGGGCCGTGCTTAGGTGGTGGCGAGCCGGGCGGTAAACCAGGGCCGCTAAAATTTTACCATAAGGATGTATATACCGGAGGGCTGCTACATTCAGTTTCGCCAATGCATTTCCCCCGGGGCCACGAGACCTCTAAGCACAGCCCTGGCTAGGATTCGCAAATGTATTGCACTCGCGTCGTCAATCGATTAACCAAATCTTCGACATCTTCTTGCGACGAACGGCAAACGGCGGGGTCACACTTTCCGACGACGAGGACGAGAAAGAAGAATCTTTGACGGCAAACGTCCCGGTTAGCTCATCGTCAAAAAAGAGTCGGGCAGATCGTGAAGATCGGCGAATTCCGCCGAAAAGAAAAGCGCTTCGTGGACCAAAACCAAGCACGAACGGTCTTTAACCGCGCGCGCCACTTGGCTTGCCATGTCTCTGGGCCACAATAGCGTTCCAAAAGAGACAAAAAAGCCGCGGCATTCCGGCGGGCATGACCACGAAACCGGCCTTCGTTTTTTTAACGTAATCCAAGCACGAGTCTATCAATCTCAAAATTGATAACGGGCTCCAAACTCGGGTATTAAAATTTTTAAAAATAATCCCGTGCACTTCGTCTAACTTGGCAACGTTCCAATCTTTGCGGGACCTTATAATCACCGGATTTTTCAAATGGCTGATGGCGAATTCCAATTTCCCGATACCCGTGGGCCCGACTAAAAAATGACTCTATTGCCGTAAGTCGTCGGCTCGAAAATAATTTAAACCGATGGCGTTTCATTCTTTAATTTCGAAAAAAAGAGGATATTTTAACGCAACCAGTTGGTGGAAGAACGAACTCGGAATGACATCTCGCAACAAATCCTGGCACTATATATGCAACTGGCCCTGGCGGTTATTTTGTGCATTAGGCGTAAAACTTTTTCTGACGCTTCCTAAAAAAGGATCTCGCGAAACCACTCGGGAAATTGATGTAAACAGGGTTACTCGTCTTGTTCAGTCCATTGCCTGCTTTGCAAAGGTCGAGTGGGGTCTGGCTAATAGATCCTTGAGAGTGGTATATAAAGGTTGTATTGAGCGTATTGTCACCTACGGTGCTGGCGCATGGTGGTGCGAGGCGAAGAATTCTTTAATGATTCGAAAGCTCAGGTCAATCCAACGAATAGCAGCTCTTAGAGTCTGCTGTGCTTATCGTACTATCTCTACCGATGCGTTATTGATAATTACCAACTTAACCCCAATAGAATAAATTGTAGGTGAGGAAGCCACCATCTTTAGGTCTGTTTACCAAAAGATGGGAGCTAAGCACTGTGATTGCAATGTTGTAGGTGAAAATTTTCTTTACCCGGCTGACCCTTGGATCCGTCATCCAGCCTCTCGTGTAGAGATTTCGCGTGGAGACGGTCTTCCCACTAATGCAGGACTAGAGATCTTTTCCGATGGTTCGCTATCAGAAAATGGCGCCGCTGCGGCAGTTGTGGTTTACTACCAAGGTTTGGAACTGGTGTCAAAGACTTTCCGTCTAGACACTTGTTATAAACCTAGTATTTTATATTGAGCTATACTCCATTTTCGAGAGCATTAAGTGGTTCACTAGGGAGCGACCCCACGATGAAGAGGTAGCTATCTTCTCTACGGGCCATTGGAAACTCTTCCAACCCTAATGGTATGTGTGCAAACATTAGGGATTTGATTCTTAATTTTTGAGACAAAGCGGTCCCTACGTTATTATAAAAGCCTGTGCACGCTCCAATTTTTATTTTTGAAATCGACATTTGTAGTTCACCAGTTTTTGGCACTAGAGGCGCTCTTCCTTGTCTTTTCGTTTAAATCTTGGGAGTTTTCGCGCCCGATATGCATTGATTATTGAATGCCGTGAGTCTACACCTTTACGTAAGAGCGCGGAAAGACGTTTTGGTTTTGAATCAAATCATAAGGTAAGACATTTAATTAATTTAATATAGAATTTTTCACTTATTTAATTTAAAAATTTACTTAGTTTAAAATATATTATAATTTTAAAACCATAAATTATTATTTTATTTCAAGAAATTTTAAAAAGGCCTGATGTTACTAAATAAATATTAGCATATTAGTATTGCTAATTTGGTTCGGTATTTTTATAGGTATTAAAATGATCATCTGTTTATTCCCATTCTGTACTGAAAGTAATCGAACACTTAACGGGCAAAAAGAGGACTCAACCAAAGAACAGCAGTGTTTTACTTTCCATGCAGTACCAAAACATAGTGATATCAGAAAAAAAATGGATACGTGCAATATTCAACAAAAATTTAAATGAAGACAACAGTGATTTAGAAGCTTTAGTTGATGAAAAAAAATGAGCCCAAGGTTTGCAGTAAACATTTTAAAGCTGAAGACATCAGTATTTCATGCAAAAATGTCAAGCGTTTGTTACCAGGAGCAGTACCGTTGGTCTCCGAAGGTGACTGCGAAAATTAACTATCAAATCCCAATAAGAGAACCAAAATGAGTGATGTTACGAAATCACCAGTAAGAGGGTCTTTATCACCTATTACTAACTCTGTTTTAAACAAAGCTAGACAGAACTTTACGACAACTTTGAACTCGGTAGTTGGGTTTAAAAATGGCAGCCATCAGCAAACTAAACAAAAACCTGTCACTCAGATTGAGAAACCAAAGCTCGAGGCAATAAAATTAACTCCATATTTGCAGAACCTGCGTTTCGAAATGGGAAAACTTACTCAAAATGGTACTTTTATTATTTAGGAAAATCTTGCATGTCCATTTTTAATAGTTTTTTCTTGTATTTAGCCAACTTGAATACCTCATTTATCAACTGTAGCGTTGCTATGGTGGCAGGATATATAGTAAGAGTGGCAGAGTAGAGGACTAAATGTGAAAGTTGTCTTGATAAATTGTCCATCCCATAATCATGGGCACCACAATATGTCCTTAGAGGTGCATAAGACAATGGGGGGTTGAATTACCCAAGCAGATTCTTAATATGTTTACTTGGTTTAGTTGTAAATTTTGTACAAGAATTATTACATTTATTTCCTAGAAGCAATGTACTTGAATCTTATGTAATGGAAATCTTACCATATTTTTGTAAGCCACTTATGTGGAGATAACAAACTACCTAAAATTATGTTAGAAAAGTTCCTTGGACCACTTTTCTGCAATCATGCTACGAATGCCTCAGATAGAAACGAAGTGAGAAAAAAGTTAAATGGTAAACCTTTATCCCGGAAGGTTTTAAAAGTTCACTTATTTGTGATTTTAATAAAAGTATTATTTTAAAACAAAATTTAGTTAATTATTCAGCAATGATAGAAAAATATTAATTTAGAACCGAATTTTAAAATTGTAAAAACATAGTTTTATAATTATTCAACAATGATAGTTAAATATCAATTTCGAACCAAATTCTAAAATTATAAAAACAAATTGTTTTATAATTTATAATGAAATTTTATTTAAAAAATTTAGGGTGCGAATCACGAAGTATTTGAGAAGTAAAAGACAACGAAGAGCGCCATCTATTAGTATTTTGCGCGTTAGGCGCCAGCGCCTGTCACCCCCTTGCTGTTGAGCGTGCACAGGCCTTATTAATAACGTAGGCACCGGCCAAAGTCACCCTTAATTGGGTTAAAGCAAACAGTGGTATTTTGGGTAACGAGAGAGCGGATGCGTTGGCCAAGGGCGCATTATTAAATCAGGAGCTCCACTCTATTAAACCCGAAAAGGGTAGTATTAAAATTATTTTGAGGGGCATTACCAAGAGGTATTGGCAGAGAAGTTGGAGCGACAGCACTAAGGGCATTGTTACTTTGAACTTTATTCCTAGAGTGGGAGACAATGGGGTCAACCCTAACCACTTCTCAACGCTGATTCTTAGTGGTCACGGTAAATTCCCTAGTTACTTGCATAGTTTAGGTCATGTTCTCAGTCCTGCCTTTGTCTTAGGGTCAGATACAGGCGATTCTGAGCACTACTTAGCTAATTGTCCTCTTACACTCCATCTGGTCCCTAGAGCCAACTTCGGAGATGTGAATCTCACAGAGAAGATGATTGTATTTGAGAATATCATGCGCTTTATAATCAGTCACTTCGGGGACTTATGTCCAGGTTGATGACTGATCTTTTTATTGTCTTTTAATTCTACACCTTTGCCGTTTTATCTTCTTTTATTCTTTCGTCCCTTCAATGGGCTTTTATAAGTGTCGTCCAGGCTTGCCCTGTTTAGATTTTAACTCTATTAAAAAGAAAAAGAGTGGGACTCTTTCAATTATGTAATTTATTATTACAAAATTAATTTTTAAATTCTAGCGGTATCCCCATAGGGCCTTCGGGACGGGGAAATACAAATTAATAACTAAATGATCCCCTACTGGTTACACCTTGATGGTGGGGGGGCTTAAGGGAGTTGTTTGATATCCGGGCTATGCTGGGTTAAGGTCTTCTATACCAGATTGGTCGTGCTGAGATTCCCAACCGATAGTAACCGTCCTCTGTTGAGATTAGTCCTGACTATGGCCTGGTTAAAACTAGTCCCATCTGTTTGCCGTGAATGGCGACCTGGAAGCCATTTCAGGGCGTTGTAACAGAGACGATCAAGATACGCGATAACAAGGTGCGTTCGTGTATCTTGAGAACGAACAACGGTATTAGCATTAGAAGACCGATTCAATTGCTTTACGCCTTGGAACTAGATGTTTAATGAAATAGCGCAAAATTAAAAAGAGGAATACACGCTCTTAACACTGTATTTCGCGGGGAAGTGTTGCGAATTTCGCTATAATAAATATATCCAAAATAAAAATATTTCAAACGTTAATACATAAATAAAAATTGAAGATGTAAAACATTGTAAAATAATTACAATATATTTGAACTGTATTGAATAGTTGTGTAAATGTATCACGTACTAATATTTATTGTTATGTATCGTATACTTTTGAATAGTAATGTATTTGTCGAAATTGCGCGGAATAATTGTTTAAGTTTGTGCGTGAAACGTTTTCACTCCACGCTCAAAAAGAGTATTTGAAAATTCTATTTTGTCAGTTGATAATTTGTTTTGAAAGGAGTGAAACGGTCGATGAAATTGAGTTTTTTAAAATATTGAGAGTTGAGTTATTTAAACCAGATTAAACCGAGTTATAGTTAGATTTATAGTGCAAAGTGTCAATTATTAATTAAAATAGGAAACGCAGTTTTTCAGTCGGCCGCGATTCGCCAAATAAAAAGACTCTTCCAATCACCGAACCATATAGAGATTGTTACATTATCGCAACGTAAAATGCTCATATCATTTAAGAAAATTTAGTTATGGCACTTATTTAAATAGTGAAGCTTATCATATACCTCTTTATTCAGGATATGTTTGATGACGTAATTAATGGAATTTGACCCGGTTTTTCTTTAAAAGCAGATCAAAATTATAAATATGACATTAAATAAAGACTTTTTGAAATGATTAAAAGTTCCTTTTAATGAGCGCCTCATATTTTCGGCGAATTTGCTACAATTAATAGTTTAATACTAAAACGGATATTAGCGTTCACCTAAAAATTGATTTACTAACAATCTTTCGCAACTAACGATTAAATAGATGTAAGAACGCTATCGGGTAATCCTTAGTTACCTTTCGGTAAATTTTAAAATATTTATAATAAATAAATTATTTTTGAGGAAAAACGCACAAGTGCGTTCATAATTCGAGCGATATTTGAAAGTGTTAAAACTAATTAATAACGTTTTAAATAATTGAAAACATTAACGAAGGTCATCTCTAACGCAATGGTATTGTGTAGTTTCATTAAATTATATTTTCTAACGAATAAGCAAGGTTAATACCAAAGTAAAAATCAATTATTTTTAGATTTCAGAGCGATTCACTTTACAAGAAACGGAACTTGATTCGAATCGAAATATTAGATATTTTCGTAATTCACAAACCATGTGAAAATGGCATTAAATAGATTTATTATTGATTAGTGTGTTATTTATTCTATACAATAGTAATATAGCTGAGAAAATAAGCGAGTTTTAAAGGGATAATAACTATTTTAAACATTTTTAATGTCTTACGCACATATGCGTTTCATTGGATTTTCAATAAAATAAAGGGAAATGCTCCTATCATTTAAGAAATTTTACCACATAGACCTCTTTTGTTATGGCACTTATTTAAATAGCGAAGCTTATCATATACCTCTTTATTCAGGATCTATTTGATAACGTAATTTTCGAAATTTGACCGGTTTTTCTTTAAAAACAAATCTAAATTATAAATAAGACCTTTAATTAAGACTTTTTGATATGATAAAAAGTTCCTTTTAATAAGTGCCTTATATTTTCGGCGAATTTGCATATATTATAGCTACAATTAATAGTTTTATACTAAAACGGATATGTGCGTGCACCTAAAAATTGATTTACTAACAATCTTTTAACATAACAATTAAATCGATGTCAGAATGCTATCAGGTCATCCTTAGTTACCTTTCTGTAAATATTATATTGTATTTTCGTCGAATTTGCATATATTATATCTACAATTAATAGTTTTATACTAAAACAGAATTTAAAAAATTGGGTCTACCAGAAAAACACAATTACTTATGGTATATTATGTTAAATACTTTTTTATACTCGTATCATATTCATAACATGAGCTTCGGTTTAAAAAAATGAGAGTCCTTTGCTCGTAGGTATATTTAGTTTGTAAAATTTTTCCTTTGAATTACAGAACAGTGAAATAAATACGTGAGAGCAGTAATCTCCTATTTGGTAAATATTAAATGCTTTTAGTGATTTAAATTATGTTTTATATGTTCTCGAGAGCTTTTATTTTCAAAAAAAATTGTTTCGTTTCTCAAGTCGAAATAAAAGAAACAAAATAAATAAAGAAGTGTTACCCCGAATACATATACAGTACACGATATGTGGTTAAATAAGTGAATTGTAGTAAATATTTTTTGGTTAGGTACAGGGAAACAAGTGCGCATTAAATACAAGTTAACTCCTCCCCGTAGCCGAATTTAGTTTAAAAATAAGCATTGCAAAGCCTGCAGTTTCACGGCTTTGGCTTGTTGAATAATTTAGTTTTTAAAACCTCAATCGAGGTCCTTTTAAACTTTATAAAAAACCAAATTGACTCTGGCACTTGAAATAGCTCATGACATAACATAACATAACTTAAATATTAAAAAACCTCTACTGAAACAAGTCCGCATTAAATACAAGTTAGCTCTTCCCCGTAGCCGAATTCGGTTTAAAAAAGTTAAGATTCGATACAAGTACAACACCCCGACCGGTACCTAAGTCGTCTACGGATGATTTGGTGCCATAACATTTCTCCGAAGATAAAAATCAAAAAGCCAAAGCCGCGAAACTCTGTAAGCTTTGCAATGCTTATTTTAAGGAGCCTTTTTCGCCGAGACCGCGCCGAAACGCATCTCGACTAACGTAGTTAACAAACGCTAAAGGCACGAACGATATCATTGCAGCGACTAGACAGGATTCGGACTTAGAGGCGTTCAGTCATAATCCTACGGATGGTAGCTTTTCACCACTGGCCGCTCCACCAAACACATGTACCAAGTGTCCGAACCTGCGGTTCCTCTCGTACTGAGCAGATTTACTATTGCAACGACATGTCAACAGTAGGGTAAAACTAACCTGTCTCACGACGGTCTAAACCCAGCTCACGTTCCCTTTTAGTGGGTGAATAATCCAACGCTTGGCGTATTCTGCTTCGCAATGATAGGAAGAGCCGACATCGAAGGATCAAAAAGCGACGTCGCTATGAACTCTTGGCCGCCATAAGCCAGTTATCCCCGTGGTAACTTTTCTGGTACCTTGCTTAAAACTCTTAAAGTCAAAAGGATCAATAGGCCCCGCTTTCGCGGTTCGTATTCATACTGAAAATCAAGATCAAGCCAGCGTTTACCCTTTTGCTCTACGCGAGGTTTCTGTCCTAGCTGAGCTCGCCTTAGGACACGTGCGTTACCTTTTGACAGATGTACTACCCCAGCCAAACTCCCCGCCTTACACTCAGTCTGTCCTCGGAGCGGATCTCGTCAAACTGCGAGAGACCGGCGCTTAGTGCTAGAAAGGTGAACCTTTCGGTTAGCTCTCCGCTTCACCGAGTAAGTAAAGAAACGATGAAAGTAGTGGTATTTCACCGGCGGCCGCAAGCGACATCCCACTTATGATACACCTCTCATGTCTCTTCACAGATTCATACTAGAGTCAAGCTCAACAGTGTGTAACATACGACGCATAATGTAATTCCTATGGCGCCGCTTTGGCACATCATTGTAAATGACATAGTTAGTCCCACTGTGCAATTCGACGATTAAATAATTTAATAAAGATATTAAATATCAAATAATAATTATTTTTATATAAAAATTTCAAACAGATTTAATTATTTATTAACTTTAACTGGAATTGTTCATTTAACTTTTAAGACGAAAAAACCTAATTAACGCTACTTAGTTCCCTTACTAACATTGCGTAACATATGTCCGGAATAATTTTTGTAAAGCATTTGGAATATTCAAGAAAATTGGTATTATAAAGTAGTTTTAAAAGGTTAACAAAAAAATTAGTTAATTATATAAATTTAAATAAAAAAGGTACTTTTAAGACCTGTATAACATGCGGCACAATGATAGAAAACGAGTCAAGATTTAATTCTATAATTATTTATTTACATAACCTGGTATTGATTATTTTACACTTCTCAACAAATTTTCAAGACGGAATACCTTAATTAACGTTAGTAAGTTCCCTAAGAAAAATTGTGTAACATATGACTCAGGAATAATTTTTGTAAAACGTTTGTAATATTCAAGAAAATTGGTATTATAAAGTAGTTCGAAAAGGTTATATAAATAAATAATTGTTTTTGTTAAATTTAAATAAAAAAGGCACTTTTAAGAGTTGAGTAACATATGGAACAAATTTCATTTTGGAATAAAACAGTGAAAATTAGTTTAATATTTATGAATTTACAATTTTTGAAACTTTAAAAATGGTCTTAATAAATACATGAAGTGTAACTATATATAATTACTTTAATAATAAAATTAGCAAATTATGTAACTTGAAAAAATGAAAGGAAATCGAACCTTTGAATGGCTTAGATAATCAAGTCTTCGTGAAAATTCTTTTTTAAAGTGATAAATTTTAATAATTATTTTACTAATTAAAAGCAATTTTAAGATTTACAATTAGATTTTATACTTTCTCAATACTTTTTTGGATAGTGTAACGGGTTTTTTTTTTTATAAATTAAAGGAACATAATGCGTTTTAAGAGTGGGTCACATACGGCTCAACCAAAAATTCCAAGTCAACATTTAATTTTACAAATTATTTATTTACATAACCTGATATTGCTTATTTTACTCTTCTCGTCGACATATTTTCAAGACGAAAAAACTTAATTAAAGTAAGGACTAAAGAATAATTTTTGAAAAAGTTTGGAATATTCAAGAAAATTGGTTGTATAAAGTAGTTCGAAAAGGCTACATAAATAAATTTAAAGAAAAATGTACTTCTAAGACCTGTGTAACATACGGCACAGTGCGAAATAACCAGTAAAGAGTTAATTCTTCTATATAATTAAATAACCTGGTATGGTTTATTTTACCCTTTATGTTATATTATTTTCAAGACAAAAAACTAAATTAACGCTATTTAGTTTGCTCACAACCATTGCGTAACATATGACTCAGGAATATTTTTTTTGAAAAACGTTTAGAATATTAATAAGGGTAGATTAGAGGGAGTCTTATTAACACGGGCTACGCGTACACGTTAATGGTTATTTAAAAGATAAAGTGCCATGGTGCACCGCTTGATTAGACGGAGTCTTACTGAAGTGGTCTGCGCGTACACTTTAATGCTTATTTAAAAAATGAAGTGTCATGGCGCACGGCTTGATTAGAGGGAGTCTTATTAAAATGGGAACCTTGCGTATTAGCCTAGCTGATTATTATTATTATTATTATTACTTTTATTTTTATTATTATTATTATTATTATTTGCTTTCCTTTAAAGATTATAATACTTAATAATTTAAATAATTCAACCAATTATTTTAAAATAATTTACTTCTGATCATATTTATTTATAGTTTTTTCAAAGGGTGTTATCTTACTATAGTTTTGGGTATAACAAAGGGCTGATTTTTTTCATTCTTTGGTTCCTAAAATCGGGACTTCGAGAAGCTTCTTAAGAAGCGTCTCTCAGTCCAATATCCAGCCGAGATTTATAGCAAGGATTACCGGAAATTGCGCGTTAAAACCCAAATAAAGGAAGATTTGAGTAAAAACACCTGTTGGCTTTCCAGGCCCAGAGGGGTTGGAGTGTACAATAACTGGTGGCTTTACCGGGGAGTCGGGGTCCGGCTCTTGTAACCCAACACGGGCGGTGGCGCACTGGGAGATGTTAGCTCCGACCAAATGGTCCTATCTCCACCTCCAACTTCGGTCCGGTGTGGGCTGGTAACTGGGCTTCAGCCCCGGCTAAAGGAGGGGGGCCGGGCAAACTGGCCGTCTCGGCGTATTGAGTTGCCTGCTGTGGGGCAGCGGGAGTAGAATATAACTAAATATGAAACAATTTTTCCAAGATGGCCGCCATAACCACCCAAAACACCCCCAAAATATTTTCCAAAAACAAAATTTTTGTCCTTGGAAAAATCGAAAAACATATTTTTGTTTTCAATCTCAAATTTCACCTTGAAGATGATCTTTGACCTCGATGCCTGACACCTGTCTACCACCCTAAGCCTCGGTCTATCACCCCAATAAGTTGGGACAGGATCGGACAAGGTCGGCCCGAGATATGGGTGGTAATATGTGATCCCCTGATTACGTCAACTTATTTACTTTTTGTGTCACTTTTTTCGTTTTTTCGCCATTTAAAATGCTAATTAGTTATTTCGCGACCTTCGTTTTATACCCTTGGCCGTTTTGGCCCCACCCAAAATACTTTAAACAGCTAATAAACGTGTCTAAACTTGCGATAATAACTATTTCTATAAATAATAATTGTTTTTACATTTAAAAGTCAAAGGATATGTGTAAGCGTAAGACGTCTCAAAAATCGAGCTCTTTAAAGGTTAAAAAAATGAAGTTTTTTATGGGGAAACCAGAAATTAAATGCAAATCGCCTAACGATAATCCTTGTTATTATGATGAGCCATGTCGCAAACACGCGTTTGATTTAAAAATAGTTTTAAATTTAGTGTTAAATGCTGGATTTGTCAAGAACAATATCTTGAGAAGACAATTTTTAAGCAACACTTAATGGATCACTTATCGATGTTTGTGATTGTCTTCATTCAAAGAAACCAGAATATACAACCAAAGAAGAAATATTAGACGATCAAATTATTGATTATTTGAACGAGTTTAACGTAAAAAATCAAGAATGGCTCGACGAGTTTGTTAATGGTAATGGAACTCCAAAGAAAATTCATCGTAAAAAAAACTGGTATTAAGTACGAAGAAACTTTAAATTCAACAATGAAATCAAATGTTGTATTTCCACCGGACTTTGTCATGCCATCTGATGAGCAGATGGAAGCTATTATTTTTTTTCAAGAATATTGTAAAAATAATCAAATTTTAACTCTTATTCAAGTTGAAACGCCCATCGACGTTTTAGAAAATCTTGAACAAACTTGTCAAATGATTGAAAATATGTGAATAAATATGTTTTTTCTAATAAATATATTGTGCTTATTTTTTCCTACTTAAAAATAGATAATTTAACTCTTTCGTGTTAAGGTTTAAGTGGTAGATCGGTAGCGTTGCAGGACGTTATTCAAACAGTCAAGTTCAACTCCCAATCCTTTCGATCTATCACGCTAAATCTTTTATTAATATAAAAAGAGATGTCGCCCAACTAAAACTGTCATTATAAAGATGTCAAGTTTCGTAGTATTTCTACCTTCGAACGCATCACCCGATATTTACCCGGAAAATACACCTTCTAGCTTTAAAGTTCAATTAGCAAAACCTTTAAATTTTAATAATGAAAAATGGTCTTGCGCATTAGCAGAAATAATTCTTCCTGAAACTTATTCGAATATAACAAATGAGTATTCGCATTTCCAAGTAGGGCACGTGTCAGATGTTATTTCACCCGAAGAAAATCAATGGGATTATATTAAAATTCAAATTCCACCCAAACGTTACGAGGGTGATCTAGACAGAAATAAGAATACTATTCCAACATCTCTTCAAAATAATATACTCAACGAGTTTGCTAAACTATTGAGGCCAATCAAACACTTAAAGGAAAAATACAAATAAATACGGTAAAAGCAGATGAAAACGAAGCTAGTTTAAAATTAAAAATACAGTTACAAAAAGATGTGCAAGTAAGAATACCTCAAGCATCGCCCCTAGCGTCTGTTCTGGAATTTCGAGAAAATGATTTTGTCGACAGTGATTATCTTTCTAATTATCCACTCTCGAATCACACCAAAACTATTTCTTTAACTTACGCAACAAATTTTATCGAAGTACGAATTAAAAAAGCGTTAGTTGTGAATAAATATCAACAAAAATATTTACCACGACAAATTCCCGTGGAAGAAATACAATCACAACCCAGGAGAAAAAAACAGAAAATTAACAAGAAACCGAAACTAAAACTAAAAGTGAAACAAGAAGAAAAACCAAAACTTGAACCAAAAACAAATTTAGAAGAAAAGCCAAATTTGAAACCAGAAGAAAATCTAAACATTTTACCAACAGAACCTTTAATTCCAAATATTAATGGAGACGTCAACCAACCAAAAGTTTTAAATCCTTCCGAAGAAAATAATTTACCAAGTTCTCTTCCAATACCAGTTAATCTACCATCTCAGCCTGTTATTAAACAAATACAATTGAATAATTACGCAATTGTGTTTGAGGCAGGCAGATATGAGGGAGAAAGACAATATAATAATGAAATTCAACCGTTCACATTACACTTAATTATACGCGATTTATTAGAACGATGTAAACCAAGACAGTTTGATGAATTAAAAACCGCGATATCGTCCGATGATGAAGATAAATTATATTTTAATTTAGAAATACCGGTAGGGATGCAAATTAAATTTCAAAATCCATTAGCAGATCTTTTTAAAATTCCACCAGACACTTATTTTACGGGTATTCAAATATTTGGCCCGTTAAATAATTTAAATAATATTACTTTTAATTCGCGCAACAATTTTATCGACATACGTATTGAGACTACAAAAATACCGCAATTTGAGCAGGAAGATTGGGCTTTCTACTCTGTATCAATTATACAGCCTTTTTTATTTGAAGGTCAGAGAGATGATTTTGGAAATATTATCCCATTTTCTTTGCATAGGCAATTAAAAAACAAGATTCAACAAGCTACAAACTACCCCCCTTTGAATCGGTACGAAATTAGTTACGCAGTAGAAGAAATAAATCGAGGTCATTACTTAAGAATTTCATTCCCTAGAGATCTACAGATGGCCTTCACCGGGAGATTAGCAAATATTTTTAATATAAACGCGCCAGAATTTAAAAATGGTGTAATTAGCAGTCAAAATCCTTTAAAAGTGTATGAGGTAAAATTTATGTCAGATAAGGAATCGGTTATAGATTTTAGGTATAATAAAAATTTTCCAATTGAAGCCCCTAACTGGGAAAATGACAGTTATACGTTTGAACGTAATTATCACGAATCTGATAAGGATTTAAGTGGGAATTTTATACCGTTATCTCTTCATTTCAAAATTTTAAATGAACTTCAAAGATATTTTGATTCGCATATCTCACTTAAGGCTGGATTTTTTATTTTCAAAGAAAATGGAAATTATTATTTTCAAATTGAGTTAATGAGTGGGTTGGAAATTAAAATATTTGGACCTCTAGCAGACCTCTTACAAATTGAGTACAAAGTAGATTATATCTCCTCAGTTTATAAAAGCAAAGCATTAGACCCACTTCAAATTAGATTAGAATTAGATAATACGGTTAATTTTATAATTTTTCGAAACGATTTAAACAGAGTTGAGAATAGTCGACGACAAAAACGTGATATTGATTTCAACAATTACGAACATGGTAAAAATAATAAACTGAATGTTGTAGACAAATTCCATTGTCGAATTCCAACTGGTGTTTACCACACTATTGATGATGTTTTAATTGCGATGAAACATTCATTACCACATCAGAGTTGGGCTAACGAAATAGGTATGTACCCCGCAGATCTTAACCACGGAATATCCGGAATTTATGTCTATACAAACATTATACAACCTGTAATTACAGGCCACACTAATACACCCCTGCTGAGAAATATCAAATTAAACAAAAATAAAAATCGAGCACAAGTTGAAAGATTTCATTTTTTAGACTATTTTCCAGTTCTCTACGATCAAATACAAACTATAGAAATTTCTTTAAGGTCGGATTACGGTGAACTCCTGCCATATAAAACAGGCAAGACTATTATAAAATTAATATTTAAAAGACTGGATTCTTAGTCTAAAGTACACTTAAAACAAGCTCATCATGGAAAGATATTATCATCATTATGTACAAACAGGACGCGGATATAACATCTTTCGAGGAAGCCAATATCAAACTGGTCGTGGATTTGGGTCAATTTTTAAAAGTTTAGCAAGATTCGTAACTCCTCTCTTTCGACCCGTAGCTAAATCACTCGGTATTCAAGGGTTGGTTATGGGGAAAAGGATAATGGATGATGTCGTTGCGGGTCAAAATTTTAAGGAGTCTTTTAAAAAAAATAGTAAAATTGCTGGAACAAATCTTTTAAATAGTCTCGGTGATTCCATATTAAATACACAGAAAGGCTCTGGAGTTCGGAGAGTAAAGAAGCGCAAATCAAAATTACGCAATAATCAAAGAAAACGCAAGAGAACAAAAACCGATTTTCTTGACTAAAGCATTATGCCTCAATTTGAATCTATGTGTTCAGAGTTAGAGCTTTTTAACGAACCCCTGATTAATGGAAATATTGAGGGGAATAAATTTGTAGATTATTTCCCTATAGCTCCCTTGTCTAATGCTACACAGATTGATTTTTCTATCCCCGGGGGAGATTATTATATTGACATGTCAAACTTGATGCTTAAAATTCGAATTCGTGTTAAAAAAGAACAAAACGGTGTTTTAATAGATATTCCTGCAGTCGAAAAAAAAGTAACCCTATGTAACCTTCCATTGCATTCTATTTTTAGCCAAATAGACGTATTTATGAATGAGACTTTAGTACAATCTAGCAACAACTGCTACCCATACTTAGCATATTTAGCAACAGTTTTAAATTTTGATAAGGGAGCTAAACAATCTTACAAAACCGCCGAGGGCTATTACGAAGACGGGTTTTGCGACCCAACGCTAGCGTTTGACGATGTTAAAAAGGATAAAAAAATAATGGAATTTTAAAAAGAAGTAAAGATATTGCGGGATCGAAACTTTGTGAATATATGGGTAGACTTCATGTAGACTCTTGTAAAATAGTCAAATTTCTTTTAAACAAAGTGAATTTAAGAATTCGACCCTTGAAAAATTCCGATGAATTTATAATTATTTCCCATGAAGATGTTAATAAGAAATTTAAATTGATTATCGAAGATGCGGTTCTTACGGCTAAGCATATTCTCGTTAATCCAGATCACCAGCTGGCACATAATGTGATTCTGCAGAAACAGAGAGCTCTGTACGATCTAACACAAACGGTTGTTAAAACTCTAACAATCTCAGCAGGCGTGAGCGATTTCGTGAAGTCAAATATTTTTTAGGTAAAATTCCAAATCGGGTAATAATCGGAATGGTAAACAATTCTGCTTACAATGGGTCTAAACGAGAAAATCCCTTTCAATTTAACCATAATAATATCTCGTTCTTACAACTTTCTTTAGATGACCAGAATATACCAGAAACTGCGCTAACTCCAGATTTTAATAAAAATCTCTACACTAGGTCATATTATTCACTATTCTCGGCAATGGATTTAATTGGAAATAACTCTGATAATTGTATTGGTTACGAAAATTATAAAAACGGTAATACATTATTCGCGTTTGATTTAACTTACGATTCCTCGGCAAACTCTAACAATCTCTCAATTCAACGAAATGGTAGTTTACGGATGGTTATGAAGTTTTCTTCCCCCTTAACTAATATTCAAAACATAATTATTATTGGAGAATACGAAAACCGATTTGTCATTAACCAAGAGCGTCAAGTTACGTATATTACGGAATAAAATCAATCAACGAGGGCAAAGATTGGTTAGTTGTTTCGCGAAATCGTAGTGGTAAAGATGTCTCGAACTCACAGTCTCTCACCTAAACAAGAAGTATCGGTGGTAGGTTATGTTAACCCATCCATCAAAATTTACCGACTAGACACTTGCGCCGAATTTGAACTAAATTTGGAAGCCTCGCAATCTCTATTCACATTCGAAAAGGAAATTACTGATTTTTTTGAAGACCAAGTTGCTAGTTTTCACACCTGGCTTCCTCTTGAAGGTTCAAAGATAAAAATCGACTGTTTCAAGGGACAAAAGGAAAAACTCGTGGATGTACGCGCTTGTGCAAGAGGAAAAAACCATTTGTATCATCTTTTTTATTCAACAAATTATGGTTTTACTCTCAACCAAGCAGGGTGGAAAAGATTAAAACATTGTAAACATACAATCGATCAGGAGATTAATTTAATTTTGTCGGCAAAAAATATTATGCGTGACATAATTGTACATGAGCTCACGGATAAAATGCTTGAAATTACCGAAAATTGTGAGAATCCACATTGTAAATCTTCGATTACTCACGATCTCTCTTGTAAACTAGGATTTAGCACAAATTTTGAAGACCGAGTGGAAAATATGATATTATTAGCTATTCCCCAACTAAATTTTACAAACTTTTAATAAAAATTACCGTTATACGTTATTAGTTCAGGATATCTTAAGCAAATTCGTTTTTATTCTGCCAATTAAAAATAAATCCTCGAGCGAGATTGTGAAGGCTTTTAGAGAGATTTTCAAAAAACGGGTACCCCTTAATTTATGTACCGACGCAGGGTCAGAATTTCGAAACGCCCCATTTCGCGCTCTCTTAAAGCGTTATAACATCCAACATTACCTCACATACTCCGAGAAAAAGGCCTCTATGGTTAAGAGACTTGTTCGCACGGTAAAATCAAAAATATTTAAAATAATTACCAAGACCGGCGATTTACATTATCTTAATTGCAAAATCTTATAACGCTCGAAAACATTCAACAACGGGAATCGCCCCTAAAGATGTCAATAAAAACAATGAATCGGCAATTTGGAAAAAAAACTATGGCAGCCTTAGTATGATTGGGAAGCCAACATTAAAAATTGGGGATAAAATTCGAATATCCGTTGCAAAATCATCATTTACAGAGGAACGTTTACAGCCGAAATATTTGAAATTCATAGAGTAATTACGAGAGATCCCTGTATGTATATTGTGAAAGATTTGACCGGCAATATAATTAAAGGTGCGTTTTACGCTCAAGAATTAGTTAAAATTCAAGTGTAGAGCGTTAAAGTCTTTATTCAACATTTTGTTAACCCTGGGTTAAGTACACATTCTCCTGGGTCTCGCGATTGTAGTATTTGGTGTTAGTGCCACAATAGTATCATCCGCGATGAAATTTAAAAAAGGGAAGTCCCGAATACAGCCTAGATATTGGAGTTTGTGACAAAGCACACGATCTAGGAAGAGACACGTACCTCGTAAAATGTAACGAGACTTTCGACGTGCGACATTTCAAAAAAGAAGACGGGAGTTTGAAGCCGTCTATCAGGGGAATCAACTTAACAAAAGATCAATATGAGAAATTACGCATTTTGACAGTGACGTGAAAGATGAACACTAATCAAATCCAATCTATACTTAAGTGTGACCCCCGCTCGAGAGATAAATTTATCGGAGTGTTTCCCGCTAATAGATTACCAAAAGTTCCAATTAAAAAAAAATCATATTGTTTCGTAATCAACACCGATCCTGATACGCTTCCAGGATCTCATTGGACGGCTGTTTACAAATCTGGCAACACTCTGGACTTTTTTGTTCTCTAGGAAGATCACATCGTGACTATGGATTTTTGCTAGAGCGATATAGCAAGCGTATTCAATTCAATACTCATAAATTTCAATCAAATAAAAGCCAAAACTGCGGACCTCATGTAATTTATTTTCTAACCTCGAGATGTATGGGGATTTCTTACAGTAAAATAATTAACGAATTGTATAATTTTGATTTAAAAAGAAATGATAGTTTAGCGTTGTTGAATATATGTATTCATTTGATGAAAGAGTGGAAACGAAATAAATCAATTTGTTTAGAATAAAAAAATGTTTATTTATTTCACGCATAATTATTTTTACACATTTTTATTATTCTTGCCAACGAGAAGGAGGCCGGGTCTGTCTTTTGGGCCTGGGAGATTTTTAGGGGATGGTAATTTTAATTTTTTTTGCGGCGATATTGGAACGCCACCAACAGCACCCTCCTCCAAAGATAGCTCTCGATCCCAATCATCTTCCTTGATTAATTGACTTCCAATATCGGTATTTTCTAAGTATTCTTCAAATATTTCATTTTCTCGATTTAATCGTTTTGGTATTCTATCCTCAGTAATTGTCTTTTGTTGCTTAACAATCGGCGTAGATGATTTCCTTTTCCAAGAATCTACAGTCTTTAAGAAACTCGGGAATTTCCCAGTTTGTTCGTTTTCTCTCTCGCTGAGATAGTCTTTCATTTTGCGTGTCATAGTATTTAAACGCAGCTCTGCAGCGTCGCCAGCGTTAACTCCCTCGGGCGTTTTGAAGGGTGAATAAATTTGCGAGGTGAACGGGGAATTTAATGAGGCAACAGGTACGGCTGCTTGAAAGTTTGTAATTTCAACTTTAGGTACCGGTATCGCTTTCCTCATTTCTCTGGCCTCGCTCAGTATTTTTAGAAATTCTCGTAATTTGGAGCGGCTGTTTAAATTAGAAGTTAATATATTTTGCAGCTCATTATCTAATAAGTTATAATATGTTTCCTGGGGAGAAACAAGCTGTTTATTTTCTTGATATATTTGTCCGACACTCGATGCGGGAACTAAAATCAATTTTTTCATTTTATCTTTTATTGAATAAATTGGCAATTAAAGGAACAATAGATCCTAATAAAGCCGGTATAAAGAATCCCGTACCTTTCTGAATTATTAGAGCACGCTTCCTTTTTTGCGAAATTTTCGGACTGGCTAAAAACCGTATTGCTTTTTTATATTTAGATAATTGTTTTTTTTTTTGGCTTTAGATAATATAATTCCACCCCCATTCAAGTTTTTGCAAACGGTCTGTAAGGCTTTTAATTGCGTTGGAGAACTGTTAGCTAATAAATTTTTACGTATCCCTCCTTTAGATTTATACAATAAATTTAAATATGGATAGTGTGTTTTAAACCTGTCAGAGGGATTTGCAATAGGAGTCGTTTTTTTACGTACTGTCTTTTTTGGAGCCATTGTCTTTAATGAAGATGCTTATGATATAGTAAATTGTTTATTATTGGAAAAAACTACCATTTGTGGTCCGTTTTGATTAAATGTGTACGATCTTAATCGTAAGCTATCTGGAGTGGTGACAGATGTGTCTATAAATAGGGAATTGTAAGGTTCTCTAGTAGCCATATCGTAGGCCATTTTAATTATTTTTGTATTATTTGGAGATATTTGACTGGCCAGATATTGGATTTGACTTAGATCTCGAGGAGATTTAAACAGATTTAGATATGACATATTAAGAGAGATTAAACGAGATTGTTTGCCTCGAGGAAATAGGGTTTGTGAGATTAATACGACTGAAATTTCATAATGATGACTGTCTACGGTAACCAATTTGATCATTTTTGTAAAGTTCGTCTGCTAGATCGTCAATAATAAGTAAAGAATTTCTATTTGATTCCCAAAACTCGCTGTCCATTGGAGGAAGTCCTTGAATAAACTCTATATCGGTTAAAAACTGAGATAAATCATGGTAACCTGATTGCCAAACCGAATAACAATAAATAATTTTATTAGGAGGATTATCGATTAATTCATTCCTCCATCTAATTAGTGAGTTCGTCCATGATGATTTGTCCGACATAGTAGGCCCTGACACCATCATTCGAAACGGTGAACGAAATTTTATATAAGACATTACTGTTTAAACAAAGACAACATACTACGTATTTTGTTAGTAAATTGACTGATTTATAGAATATATGTAAAAATAAACAAACACATTTTAAATTTAAAAATTATTTTATTAAAGAATAATGTTTCTTATCAAAATCCATTCCTTTACCAGTTATATAAAGTTTCAAAAAATAACATACAAAAATAACATTTTTGAATAAAAAATAAATCATATCTCTTTCACCAAAAAAATTATTAATTCCCGTTTTTTAGTAAAAATTCAATTTTGGAAGTTAAAAGTTTAAATCTTAGGTTATTTAAAAATAAAGTATTTACTCGATTTTCGGAAGAGATTTCATTTACGATAACTATGTTGTTAAATGAAACCTGTTTTGCGGGTTTTTTTTTAACATAATTTTTAGACTTATAATTAAAAGATGACAATTTTATTTTACAATTCAACATCTTCACATTCTAAATAGCCGTAGGGGACACTAGAAATATTCTCTTTTAGCACACGTTTACAAAATGTTTTTTTTGAAAGTTTTACTTAAGTTGCCAACGCGTAAAAGCATTTTGTACTTATCTTTTATTACGTTGAAGGGAATTTTCACCTTAAACTCGGTATTTGGCACAAAAAATCATTTGTTTAAAAGAATCGAAATCTATGATTTCTGAATTTTCCCTGGTAAGAGTTATTCCTTTTAGTTTTATAATTGTCTGATTATTTTCAAGTTGAAAACTGTAGCTTTTTGGTCCAGTTTATACGAATTTTGTTATATATCTATTCGGAGTCTCGCACGTAAGTTCACCTAAATTACCACCGAGGGGGGGGGATAGCCAATCGTTTGATAGATGTGTAAATTTCTCTCCATCCGTGTCAAAATAAATTACACGCTTTCCCAACTTATTAATTAACTTATGCAGATGAATACGACCGTAACTGGTGACAAAGGCAGCAATTATTACGTTACCTTTGCGAAATGTGGGGGCCAACTCACTTTTTTTTATAGCTTACCATGGCAACATCGTTGTTGATTAAATGAAAGTCTGTTAATTTATTCGTTGTGTCTGCTATAATCTCGGTTAATTGGGAGTAGCGATGTATAATTTTAGTTGATGATTTATCCATTCTTAACGCCATTCTGCCATATAACGAATTTTGGGCCAATTTCGCGGAAGTTCTTAAGGATGGGTTATCAACAATTTCCTCAGGCTCTAACCTTACTCCATCAGCTTCGTATATCGCGTCTAAATACCCTTTTTGTTCTTGATATGTTTTAATATTGGGTGGAAAACCTGAATTTTTAACTTTTGCTCTAAAAAAATGTCAATATATGGTTTGAAAAAATTGGTTGTAATACTATAGTGGTAAACTTCGAAAATTTCTAACAGCTGATAATTACATTCTTTTATTGAGTAGTAGATTTCCACCGAGGGTAAGACTACCGTTATAGCTCGTTCGTCAATACTGTGGGTACATTTTTCATCATTATTTATTACACAACTACCACATAAAGGATAATAAAGTTTTTTATTAAATCGGTAGGGAAGCACGGGTAAGTAGAGGTCTCTGGGGGGGAGGATTCGACAACTAATTATTCCAAAATAGGCGTCCGGTGCATAATCAAAGTTGTGTGTGATAACTTTAACATTTTTACAGTCGTATTCCATTTTTTGTAAGCAATACGCATACAGACTACAAAAGTCAAAATATCGGATTTGTTCTCCAATTAAGGGTTCTACTTCATGGTACAGCTTAATTGTTTCTACATGCCCTCCAACTTAAGAATCTCTAGGGTTAATTTTAGGAATAATTTTAATTGTATTAAAAAATGCTTTCGCCTCGGCATTTTTTCTCAACAAGTCTAATATCTCACATTCAAAAATTTGAATATATGTATGGTTTGGTAAATTTTGTTCAATAAATTCTTTTCGATCTAATTCTCTTTCTCTAATTTCTTTGAATGTTTTTCCGACAATTGAATTAAAGCGCGAGCCAGAAAAATGTTTTGGACAACCGTGCCAGAAATCACCCATTACATCAATTACTATGGGTGGATTTTCACAGTAACCATCTACAAAATACGGACCTACAGCCTGTTCCCCAGCCGCGGATCTGACAGTTTGCAAAATTAAATTATTTTCCTTCTCGTACCAAGATAAATATTTTAAGGCAATCTCACTTTGATTCTGTCTACTTGCCAAACCGATAGCAGGTATAGTACATAGTGTATATGGTTCTAAAAACTTGTCGATAAATACATTATTAAGTGCCCCGGAAAGAGAAATACCCCCATAATTACTGATATCAATTTCAATTAGTTCTTTATATAAGATGCGAAATTTCTGCATAGCTAAGCGTAATAAATTACAATCTAAAAGACAATACGCTCTGGATTCTGATTTAATACAATAGACCGGTTCGAGCTGTTTGTGTGAATACCAATTTTTAAATTCTCGGTATTCAAATATCCTTTAGATTGAGGCAAAGAAAACATTTAGGAAAATGTCTTAGTGGAGCATTAATAGTGTTTAAATAATCTACAAAACGAATGTCTAACCCTTTAATATAAATAGTAAGAATTTTGGCTCCATCGTAAATAACCTCGGGAATGACATGATTAATTAATTTAGAAATAATAAACATTCCGTCGAAAGATCTCAGATTATGGGCCATTACGATGAGGTTGGTAAATTTCGGTCTAATTGTTTTTCTCTTCCGTTTCCCATCCGTAAGTAAAATAATTTCATGTTGAAACAAAAAATTGAGGAAGTTATTTACACAATATTGTCCTTCAAAAACCGTGGTTTCCACAGGCTGATTTAAAATTTCACTTTGTGCCACTAACAGAATAGGTTTATGCATATTATTCTCAATTATAGTTTCGATATCGAAATAAACATACGATCGTGGATTCTTTTTAAAGGTTGACTGTTTAACATAATGCTGGTTAGGAGGATGTTCAATTTTACAAGAGTTGCAAGCTGTTTCACATTTGTGAGTTTTTGAAGTTTCAAATTGAACACAGCATTTTTCACATCTGTGGAAAAGCTTGCAAGTTTCATTTTTTAGGTGAAAACTATAACATTCCCCTTGTTTTAAATACCTATTACAAAGTTTACAACGAATTAAAGGAATTTCTAAAATTTCGTGAAAATCTCGACCTAAACACCTTTTACATTTAATATTTCTAGTGTCAAAGCAGTGGTGCTTGTTTCTATGTGTGGTGGAATAATAAAAAATTTCACAATCTAAGCACGAAGCTACACCGCCCCAAATGGAATGTAGATTTTTAGC
Source organism: Leiobunum rupestre (assembly GCF_980474605.1). Classification (NCBI taxonomy): domain Eukaryota; kingdom Metazoa; phylum Arthropoda; class Arachnida; order Opiliones; family Sclerosomatidae; genus Leiobunum; species Leiobunum rupestre. Next base: position 61,896,602 of record NC_143390.1, on the reverse strand, counting down.
TAAATGAACGTGCGTGCCAATTTTTACAAGTAGAATTTTGTTTTCGGCAGGGGGAAAACCCTTGAAATAAATTTGAAAATTTTCCGTGGCGTTAAATATTATTATCTGATACTTTGGGGCTAAATATGATTGAAATTTAGCTATGTCACCAATTTCTACAGCTCCTTGTGCAATTCCTACATCGTCATGCAATTTCTTAGCGGCTTTAGTTTGTAATTTACTACGAAATAATGTTAAGGCTCTATATTCTTTAAGAACACTGGTTAATGGAAGTTTTTTCTTTTTGTACTCGACAATTTCACAGAGTTTTATTCCGACTGTGAGGGCTCTCGCTACGCATAAATTATCGATGTTGTTTATATAGTAAAAATTGGTTTTAGTTTTTAAAAAAGCATCAAGATCGATATGGCTCTGTTTTTTAGAGCTAAAATTTGTTTTCCCATTTTCTGTGGGGATTTCAAAAGAATTATACTAAATTTAATTTAGCCATCTAGTAAGAAATCTTTTTTCGATTGAGCAATGCGAGCTATATGTTTAAATATACGAGAAACAGTTAACTGATCAATTTTAATAAATTTAATGTTAATTGGATGTTCTAAATTTTCCGATTGAATTGCAGATTTGAGGAAATCGAAACCTGGTGCCTCTTGTCTTACGTATTTGATAATTTTGGACAGAATCTTTTCAAATACTGTAAAAAATAAATGTGTGGGAATTTCGTTTAAATCTATTAGTTCTAGATCAATATCAAGTTGTTTACATTTCCACTTTTTTGAATTTCTAGGGCTTAATTTTTTAATTTTATAAAACTTTTTATAATTAAAACTGTTTAACGATGAAAAGTCTAATTCACTGTCCGAATAGTCATCACTGGAGTCTTCCATATTCTAATTTCGTTTCCAGGTCGAAAAGATTATTCTAATTACTATTACGAATAATTAATTAATGAGATAAACTTGCCTTCGTGGGTGGGCAAACAATTTTTCCTTCCGTCTGGTCAATTATCTTTTTCAGCCTGTTTGTTGAGTTTATGATTCGAATAACATCCATGGATAGGGTGTTAGCTAAGAATTTCACCCTTTTATAATCACCCTTCCAGAGTTCATCTTGGGGAAGATGTTTAATGTTTTTATACGAATATATCTGAATATCAAGATATATTCCTTTGTCGCTCGCTTTTTTTCTCGGAGTTTTAGTTTCGTAAGACACTCCAGCTTTTTTAACTTTCACTGATTGTTCGATTCCAACGTCTTCGATATTCGACATCCGACGTACCTCTTGAACAAAGTCCCCATCCAATTCGTCCGACTCTAATAACATCTCCTCTTCAGGCCTATCAAAAACTGAAACTGCTTGACTCGCGGAGCTTTGACTATTGCTTGTGGAAGCCATTTTAGCCTGTTATGTTTTAATAGTAAAATTTTGCCCTTTTATACCAAAAGTATTTATTTTTTCATTAATTTTTTCAAAAATATAAAACCTTGAATATTAAAGTGATTAATACTACAAGGATAGAACCTAGTTATAATTTATCAGTATGTAAATGGTATTTAAAATTGTTTGTGAATGCCAATTTAAATATAGACATGTATAAAAGTATAAAATTATTAATTATTTTTTTGAAGGGCTTTATATTTAATTCCGTGACATAAAAGACAACGCCCTAAGAGTTTTAATATTTTTGCTTTAAAAATCGATTATAGATGTAAGAATTTTGTTAATTACAGGGTTAGATGTTTTAAAATTCTATGGGAAGAAATATATTTCTGCGAGGTATAAAATTTAAACGAAGGGATAAAATTATATTTCTTCAAGGTGTATTTGATAAAAAAATTGTCTTTTGACTTGATTTTAAAACAGGTTAAAATCAGGATGTAAAAATTAAATATTCTGAAATTTTTCTTATAAAAAGAGTGTTTTTCAACGTATTCGTTTTATAAACCATGGGCTCTCGCGAAGTTTTGACTGTTTCTGGTAAGATTTCTCATCCTCTCGCTATTAACCCTTTTCACTTAAATATCTAGCATTACGCAAAGTTAGGAATTGTTTCAATTAGAGTTGAAAATTACTGTATGAAAACAGTCTTTCTTGAGTGTCAAGCCTTAGTAGAACCTTTAAAAAAAATCATTTTTGCCTGTCCCTTTATAAAAAAAATCTTTCAAATTATCACCAGCTGTTTTTGCTTCGGTTTTTTCTAGAAGAATCAATAACAATTCTTGTCTATTTGACGTGCATTCTATTAATTTTGTCTGTCCCGACGACGGTTTTGAGTTTGACGGGTTACTGTTCCACTCTCAATACACTCTTGAAGGTTGGTTTTCTTACGAAATTTTACGCTTAATTGGAAAACATATGCGACTATATCAAAATTTAAATAAGATCCCATGGTTTCGTCAGCATAGAAATCGTAGGAATCTTCTAATTCTCTACCAATTACAACAACTTTCCTTTTTTCGAAAAAAACAATTAAGTATAACAAATGACTTTCGCCTAACGAGCTATACCATCCGTTTAGAATTAGGCATGATCGTTCTATTTTTTATTAATGATTTGGATCGACAAGAAGTTAAAATAGTTACAACTGTAGAGTAAGGAATACTAATTTTAAAAAAATAATTACAATAATTAAGAAAAATATTTAGTTGCAAATTATCTCGACCAAATCAAAATTTAAACGATCGTCGGCAACTTTTCCAACTACGACTCAAGGTATTTACAATATTTTTTATTTATTTTAAAAAAGGACTCAAATCTTATTAGATTTTAATATTGTACATCAAGACTATTTTTATTTAAAGACTATATTTGTGTTTTTTTATTTTAATTTTTGAAATGTTTTATATTTTTTATTTTAAAAAGTTTGTGTTATTTAAATATGTTTTCCAAAATAACTAGTTTTATTAATTTAATTCAGGCGGTGGAGGCTCTTTTTAATACTTCATAATCTACCTTTTTTTAACTAGTTTTATTAATTTAATGTTGGGATTGGTGTAAAGTCTTTTTTCTCTATATTAAAAATCCTTTGTTTTCATCTTTTTTATCCAATGAATTTTCAAGAAATTTTATTATTCTTATCTTTTTTGTCAGGTATCAAATTTTTTTGGTTAAATTAATTGGGTTATATAAATATCTTTTTGTTTTTTATTAATATTAGTTTATTATTATTATAATTATTATTTAAAAATTTCTGGAAAATTTGTTTAAAACTGATTTAAACAAAGTTCATCTGGGATACAATCTATTGCCTGTATCAAACGACCCATTGGCTATTTTTTAATCTTTTTGTTATTTTCATATCTTCAATATATTTTTCTATACTAATATCGGTTAAACTTTAATGTTTTATGTTTTTACATTTTGTACTAGGTTGTTTAAAAATTGAATATAATTGTTTTTATTAATTTATAAAAACTTGTTTAAGAAGGATAGGGATAATTAGTTAACCTTAGTTGTATTAAAAAATTAATAATTATTCCCAAAGACAATATTTTTAAATTTTTAAATAAAGGTCAGGCTTAAACTATAAAATCTCAATGTAAAGGATTTTAACCAGGAGAAATCTAGAATCAAGATATCTGGTGAATTACATCTAAAGCCTGTACTTTCTTTGCCGCGATCTTTAAAATTTCTCTCTCTTCGAGTAGTAAAATGTATAATCTAAAATAATAAATTTCGCGGTGGAATCACAAGAATTTAAAACATTTTGAGTCTGAACTTCATGTGTTAGATCAAATTCAACATGTTGACACTGTACAACATAACGTTCGATCTGTTTAATTAAGACATTCTCAAACTATATGCTTCCGAAGCGATTAAGACCAAAACCAGTGTTTTTATTCATGCGATGATAGAGCAACAAAAAGAATTTTTGTGGTAAATATTTTTAGATATATTCATTTTTAATAGATTAATTTATTTATATTTATAAATTCTAGCCCGAATTGTCAACCCGACATGGCGTTTTGTACCGAAGAGGAAAAATACCTTCTACGAATTGATGTAATTATAATTATTTTTTTTATTATACACTTAAAATATTTTTAACATTGTGTTTTTTATATTTTTTAGCCTTCAAAATTATGAATATATCCTTCTTTAATTCTTTATTATTTATTAATTTAATTTGTTAGATTATGTTTTAGTTTTATTTGTAGTGTTTCATATGTTGTTAAGTGTTTAAAAAATATATTGTTTGAAATATAATAGTTATTAAATATTATAATAACTAATTGTGTTTTTACTTTAACTAACATTGTTTTTAAAATAATAAAATATTTGCGAAAAAATGAAAACTTATTTATATTCGTTTATTAGTTGTTTAAAGTATTTTGCGTGGGGCCAAAACCGCCAAGGGTATAAAACGAAGGTCGCGAATTCGTTTCCCCATCTCGCAAATAACTAATTAGCATTTTAAATGGCGAAAAAACCAAAAAAAAGTGACACCAAAAGTAAATAAGTTGACGTAATCAGGGGGGTCACATATTACCACCCATATCTCGGGCCGACCTTGTCCGATCGTGTCCCAACTTGTTGGGGTGATAGACCGAGGCTTAGGGGTGGTAGAGAGGTTTCAGGCATCGAGGTCAAAGATCATCTTCAAGGTGAAATTTGAGATTGAAAACAAAAATATGTTTTTCAATTTTTCCAAGGACAAAAATTTTGTTTTTGGAAAATATTTTGGGGGTGTTTTGGGAGGGTTATGGCGGCCATCTTGGCGGCCATCTTGGAAAAAATGGTTCATATTTAGTTAAATTCTACTTGCGTGCCTCCGTATGAGGGCACAGCGGCCCATCTCCCGGCCTTTTGGATTTCCGCCGGGATATCCGGTGGCAGCTGTGCCGGGTTATGCGGTCTGCTGTGTGCCCGCCGTTCACCTTTAGGCGCTCTTTCCAAAGGGCTTGGCTCTCTATCTTTCTAGGTAAGGTGTCGGCTGGCGTTGCCAGAGCATCCGCTCTTATTCTCACTGCTGTGTGTGAAGTGGCGAGTTGGTCGTCCCATTGCTGCGGCTTGCGTCGAAGGTGCGACCATCAGTAGTAGGGTTCTACTACCCATGCTGGTTTTGTCACCTGTCCGGGCGTGTGGACACTGGCGTAGGGCATTTGATGATGAACCTCCGGTGGTGTGGTTTCTATCTTACCGGTACATCGGGCTATAAATCTGATGCATGTTGGCTTTTCCAAAAAAAGCCCCTCATTATCTTGAATCATCCATCTCTCGGGTTTTACGGTCAATATCCGGTAAATCTAGATAAATAGCCGGCGAAAAAATATATTGAGTCATTAGTTGGCTTGCCTCTGATATTTTAACTGCGCTCCTTGGATATTTGTAATTTTGGAGATTTTAATAGGTTATTTAGTTAGATTTTTAGTGTTTATTTTTAATTGGGGTTATTTCCCATTTTTCAGTATTATATATTTTTGGGAGATTTCAAGGTAGGAATTCAAAATAATTCTGGAAGGAATTATTTTTTTTTAAACTTATAATTTAAAATTTATAAATCACGGAAGGCTATTCAGTCGGCGAGGGTCGATAATGATTTATCGGAAAGGTGTCCCGGGTTATGGCGCACAGTGAGAACACAGCGGCAAGACACTACCGCTGCTATATAGTTGTTAAAGTTTCAGAAAATATAGAAGTAATTAGAGAGGTCCAAAACAGTACGTTTTAAGCTTAACTAAGATATATAATAACAGCACCAAAAATATTATGTTACATAATATTATTAACATCGCAATTATCTTTGTAGGTACGGTTAGCGTATCCAAACCATTCGCTGCCAGCACTTATAGTCCAGATTGTAAGCCTAGTACATCAGGTTACGCGCCTGTAACCCCTCCTAGGATCAACTGTTTGACGAAAGTCGTTAAAAGTATGTTCATTAATAATTTAGCATTATCGAATTCCTGAAATCCAATTTGTCTTGTTATTATTATATTTTAATGTTAGTTGATTCTTTACTATTTAAATAAATATAATTTTAACTTACATTTTACAAATAATGACACACTATTATAGAGGATTATATTTACTTTATTTATAGTATAATGCCGTAATATTAACATAATATTATTTTCAGATGACGAAGAACTGTATACGAGATTATTGAAAAAATTAAATATTTTAGTTCCCCCAACTCCTAAGGTAATATTCCCCAAACAAGATGAGTTTCTTAAACTAGCGGGAAAATCAATGTCTTGGCAAGTCTCTAAAAGGAGAATTTAAAATGTTCGTGATAGATGATATCAACACCAAGATTTAAATCGGGCATCTGAGATCGCCCAAAAGTAAGAATTAAAAAATTCCACTAATAATAAATATACATTTTATTAATAATGTTATTTATTTTGCACGTAGACTTCGATTTTCAAAAACAGAACCCATGTGGAATGATCTTGAAAAGAACCTTATGGCCAGAGGTTGGAATCGAAAGTTCCAAAATTATGGCATGAGGCGGTAAGGGTTTTCTATTATTTTGTTTGTTAATTTATAAAAAAATAATTATCTTGGTTTTTCAGAGAGTTCCGTTGCGAAAATCTACAGAAGAGAGGGAAAATGAGTTGGACGAACTTATTCTCCAAGAAATAGTCACAAATATAGTCACGGAAATATAGGAAAGGGTAAAACAAATTGCAATAAAATTCTAAACGAGAGTGCTTATATTATTTTTCTTATGCAGGCGAATATCTCTGTGAAAATGGAGGGAAGCTGGCGGAAAAAAATCGGTCCATTAGAAATACATGAATACTGAAGGTAAATGCTATTTCTTTGACGTGTTTCACGAAGGAAAATCATCGACCTTCGACGCTTCCGAGAGCGGAAAAATCGGAATATTTATTAATCACCGCCGATTTACTAATAACGCTGTAGCGACAAAGCGAGTTTTTGATTGAATGCTGCGGCCAATATTTTTCGCGCACCGCTATATAGCAAAAGGTTCGGAAATATTCATAGACTATAACGGTCGGAGAGAAAAACCGGACGAATTTCCATAGTGGATCGTAGTTGACAGTTCGGATTCTGATGAGTTGGTAAGCAGCCACTCAGTGAAAACGCCTGTAACGACATCAGACGAATAAAAGCATACAGCACCAAAACCGTCACAATAAAAATCAAAATGATTTGTAATTTTTTTTCTTTTGTAAAACCACCAACTTCAAATAAAAGTTGCTTTTGGTTTTAAATATTTTTTTATTTAAACAATTTACCTTTTTAATGGGAAATAACGAGTCCAGATTTAATTTTACAAATTATTTATTTACATAACCTGCTATTGTTTATTTTACTCTTCTCATCAACATATTTTCAAAACGAAAAAACTTAATTTACGCTATTAAATTCTCCTACAAACATTGCGTTACATATGACCCAGGAATAATTTTTGAAATACGTTTGGAATATTTAAGAAAATTGGTTTTATAAAGAAGTACGAATTTTTTTTATATGATCTGGTTCCCTAGCCACCCAGATAATGTCTTTAAATAATTATTATCAGTGGTGTAGTCGGGCCAGGGCGGGGCTTTTTTCAAAGGCAGGGCCCCGCCCCGCCTTGGTTTTTCCATTTTGCCAGGGCGGGCCCTGCCTCTTTTTTCAACTTGCCAGGGCGCGCCTTGCTTCTATTTCGTATATCATTTTTTGGAATAAAGCGTGTGTGAATTTATGATAAATTTTGCCCGCAGAAAAATACCATAACAATTTCAAATCGTGACTTAGGTACGGCCAGCTTCGATCACGTTAAAAATTGAAGTTGGACGTACATTTATCGATTTAAGATTTACTGGTAAACCCATACAAAGTACAACCCCTTGAAATCAGGGCGGCGTCACCAAATTAAAGGGGTGCTGCACGGTTTAAAAACAATACACAACATTAAACCAAATATATATATAGTACTGGAAAGTATCAAATATAAGTTACAGAATGGAACAATAAAATTATATAACGAATAAACATTTAAAGTTCTAAATATTTTCACGACGCCACTTATCTTTATTAGCCCTCCAGGTAACCAGAATGTGTTTAACTATATACAAGTGATGAAAATTTCTCGACAATCCAAGGGCTTCCTCTAAGAAGATTTCCGGGTTCCGCACGCGCCATTCAAAGATATCTTATCGCTTTCACCAACCGGACAATGAAAGCATACATGGGCAATGTCTTCATAGGCATTCCCACACAGCTTGCAGGCCGGTTCAAAACCAAACAACCGATGCAATGTTGCCTCTTTCCCGTCAGAAGGCAGCCCGTTCTAGCCTCGAACAGGAGGCCACTACACCAAGAACCATCAAAACACGATTCGGTTTGTGGCTTCTGTTACACTTGGTAGAGCTTCAGACTATTCTTGCTTTTGACATCATTACGACAACGCCTCTCCACCGCTTCATGAACATCTCGCACTACTACCGCAGCCCATTCTCTCTCGTTCGTCGCTGTATTACGGGTCCTTCCATTGCCATAGACACGATCAATCTGTGCCATACGCTTCAGTAGCCTGGTCTCAACTCCTTGAAGCCTCAGCGATCTAAAAACTATGCCAGGAAGCATGGACGCCGGCATAAGTAACAGCCGCCCTAGGTATTTCAGATTATTCGTAGCTTCACGTTCCTCCATGCTGATCCAACCCATTTCACCTTCAATTGCAGCCTTAGCTGCGAAAGGGCCCCCCGAAAGTGCAGCACGGCCAACTTCTCTCTGAGCATATTCAAAGGCTGTGATTGAGACCCGGGAATACGGTAGAACTTCGTTTGCATACGTGATGGTGGGTACCGCCACAGCTTTCCACAAAGTCCTAGATACACTGTATTTGTTATATGATCCATCCGCCATATTCTTGACCGCCCACCGTAGACGAGTAGCTTTAGCTACAAGGTTGCGCTCATGATTTCCATATAGTTAGGCTTAGAACAGAACAGGAGACCAAGATAGCTTTACTCTTCCACCAATTACAAAGAGGCGTTTTGCAACGTAAAGTGGACCGGGCTAGCTTCCTTTGCGTTACCAAACATTAAAAATTTTGATTTCTCTGGGCTAAACCTTAACGCCTTGGAATCAGCATAAGCAGAACATCTATCCTACAGCTCCTGTAAATCCGCCGCAGAATGTGCTAAAAGAAGAATGTCATATGCAAACAGTAAGCAAGGGATTGACACTTTGCCAACAGAGGCACCTTTATCCTTCTCTACCTTTTCGATCTTAGCGCCAACTCCCGACTCGGACAAACTCACCGCAATAAACAGTACGGGAGACAGTGGACACCCCTGACGCAAACCTACACCACACCTCAACGCCTCGGTAGTAACACCTTGGGCTGTGTATATATACGAGCTATCAGCGTACAGTTTTTGAATTTGGCGAACGAAACTCGGGACAAAGCCGAAGCCACACAACGTTTTCCACAACTTATCATGATTGACACTGTCGTACGCCTTGTGAAGGTTAAGAAACGCAAAATATAAAGAGAGCCTCTGCTTCTGATAGAGTTCAACCAGCTGAGAAAGCACAAAAATATTGTCCGAAATCCTTCTACCTCTTCGAAAACCATACTGAGCTTCATCGAGCAAGCCGTTTAATTCCATATAATGCGTTCTTTGACTTCTTTCCCAAGTATGGCATAGACTTTGTAGAAGACCGACCCCAGCAAACACACACACGTCCTATGGACATCTGATAGACGTCACACTCGGATCTTGCCTTTGTCCGTAGGACATCCCAAAATCCGGGGTTGACGTCGGTTGGACGTTAAAGGACGTCCAAATGTCCGGTTTGTCTATAGCCGTAGTACGTCCCTGGGACGAGTTTTCGGACATCCAACGGCGATTACGGCGGTCGTCCCCTGGATGTCTTTCTATAAAACTTAGGACGTTTATTGGATATCGCATTCTGAACAAATAATTTAAAATGCCAAACTTGATATTAAAATTTTATTCAAAACATTAAAAATCCAGCAACAAGTGTATAATTTGATTGTAATAACACGAACTCTGCAAGTATTAGCAGTTAACATATAAATTTCAAACTAAACAATTAAAAAATTAAATAACCTTCCTTATACAAATGTAAAAAAAAACAATAAAATTAATTTTTAAATCAGAAGCAAAATTTAAGACTATCGGATGAAAAATGTACTCTAGAAATTACTGTTTCTCGGAGCTTAATTTTAATATTTATCCAAATCTTACTTTTGGAATTACAATTTAACTAAATAAAATAAAGCTTTAGGCGAACCGTTCAGTGAGAGTAATGAATAATAAACTTAAAAAGTTAAATTGAAACATGTACAGGTCCAAAATGAATAGACTTTGATCAAACATATTTTCTTCCTACCTCTGTAAAAGACAATAAAAAAATCGAGTTAAAATCATAAAAAAAATCAAACAGTTTTTTAATAAAATACTTACTCTTATGATATATTATCAGCAATACTAGAGATTACTATGTTATAATCTTTAACGTTTGTGTAGAACGCATTATGGACTTTATGGTGACCGATTCCAAACTATCGAGTAATGGCGTCGTACAAAAGAAACTACAAACTGGGCTACCAGATATTTTAAAAGGACTTTAGCTCGGCCAACTTAGATCAGCTTTTTCGCTGTGATTGTAGAAATAATTCATCAAATGAAAATAATGGAAATAAAAATTAAGAAAATAATAATATAAAAAAATATAACATAGAAATCTCATAGGTAACTAGAATGCTGCCGCCTACGGCCGAGCTTGACGCCAGTTCGCCTTGAACCTTCAGCCAATGAGAGGCCGTAGAGTGGTTCCACCGCTACTATAGCGGGAGATAGGTGACGTCATTCTCTCTGGTGACATTAAATTCTTGGCAGAACCACTCTTTGAGCTCTGATTGGCTGAGATCTGGCTATCGTCTGCCACAGCGTTTGGCCCATTTGCCAGTTACACGGCAGCATTCTAGTAACCTATGAGATTTCTATGAAATATAAAAATTAAGAACAGAAAAAATTAAGTAGTTTTGATTTAACACGTAATTTCATTAATTCACGTTAAATAAACTCGTAAATTTAAATAATAATATTCATAATAAAATTAATATTTTGTGGTTCATTAATCATTATCATTTCAAAAACAAATACAGGTGAAAAAATTTAAAATTAATTGCTGATAAACGCACCTCTAGATAGCATTGATGGACGAAACATTTTGGACGAATAGTGGAGATCCATGCGACGTCGATTGGGCTGAATATCGGATGTCACGAAATTGGTTCTACGAGGACTAAAATGGGACGTCCGTTATTCGTCCCGTAGGACGAATTTTGGACGGGACCAAGCTGGTCTCTAAGGACCATGCTGGGACGTCCCAGGGACGATTTGTGTTTGCTGGGACGTTACTGCTATAGGACGATAGGAACTGTGTTCTTCCTCAGCCTTTCCCTTTCCTTTGAAAACCATAGTAACACGTGACTCTTTCCAGCTATCCGGAATATCATCTTGATGCATAATTTCGTTAAACAGAAAGAAAATACAATCATTTGCCTGTACAGCCAACTTCGTTTTCGCTCGTAATCGAAGTTGGCTGTACCCAGGTAGCACCCCGGTTCTTTTTATTTTAGAACTACACCACTGCTTATTATAAATATAAGGCCAGCCTTAGTTTAGGTATTGATCAAATATAATAAATATTTCGTAATATAAGTGTTTTTGGCTTAAATAAGAATAACAAGTCAAATTTAAATTATACCGGGTATTTAATTTGTGAAAATGATTAAAAAATGGTTTTACTTACCAATGATTTTTAACCAAACGGTTATTTAGCTTATTAATGCAATTTTAAATTTGTTTAAGGAAAAATTATTGAAATTTATTAAAATATTCTTAGCCGTTATTAGATAGGTTGGGAGGGATCAATTCGCTCTTACCAAGTATACAGGCGAGGCTCTATAACTACAGCCTTAAACATGTACAGGAAAATAGTTTTCAAACTCCCCGATAGCTTAAGAGCTCCAAAATTTATATTTCACAAGATTTTACTCCGCGTCAAGAACAAGCAAGATATTTTTTAAGACAATTCATTAAACAACAAGATAAGGGGAAAGCGAAATTTATTTCAAATTTCCTGGTTGAATGCGAGTCAAAAAAATATTTCTTTAACGAGTCCTCGCAATCGGTTGAATTAAAAGAAAAGATGTATGTAATAAGATCTAATTCAGTTTTTTTTTTCAATTTTGTCCTCATGGATATAATTTATTTTAATATTAAAAGTGCCAATTGTAACCTTCCCTTACTTATTGCGAATTTGAATGACATTAATATTAACTTCAACATTCTGGCCCTAACGGAGACCTGGTTCCGCAATAATAATTACACATACTTACCGAATTTTACATTTTATGGAATCGGCAACCGTATTAGAGGGGAGTGGGTTTATATTGTGAAAATTCGATCAACGTTATTCCTTTTCCGAATCTCGGTTTTTTTTAACAACCACATAGAAAGTTTTGTTATAAAAAACATAATATACAATCAATTCCTCATCGTTATTTATCGCCCTCACTCAAGTAACTTCGACCAGTTTGTCTCATACTGTGAAGAAATAGTGAACAAACTGCCCCCTAAATCTAAAAAAATTATAATGGGAGATTTCAATGTAAATTTTCTTCAAATCTCTAGCTACTCTAAAAAAGTGGTGGACCTGTTTTTAAGTAAACGTATAAACGAAATTACAAGAGTCCCGTTCAATACCTGCATCGACAATGTATTTTTGAACACTGAAGCAATCACCGAGGTGTTTCCTGACCTCCGTATTACAGATCATAATGTGATTCGAATACACCAAAATATTTTTTTTAAAACTCTACAAAAATTAAAATTAGGGATTTTGGTACAAATAATTTAAAAACATTTGTATCTAATGTGGCTAAGATTAACTGGTCTGAACTTTATACAATGACTGATATCAATATCGCGTTCGATAAATTCGAAACTACTATCAAGGACGAATATAATAAAACTTTCAATTTCAAATTCATTACTCCAACCCCTATTAAATGGATAACCTGTGAACTTAATTTAATAATCAAGGAAAAAAATAAATTACAAAGCACCATCCAACAATTCAAAATATAGCCAAATATAGCAATTTTCTAAATTTCTGTAATAATAAAATTAAAAATGCCCGTAACTCCTTTTGTTATAAAAAAATTTCAAAATCAAAAACGCCAAAGGAGAAATGGTCAATAATAAAAAAGCAAATAAGGATATTCTGGTAGACGAAACATCACTAAATAAGCTTTTTACCTCGATAGACACGCATATAGACTCAGATTCTGGTGTAGGTTACCCGACAGCGAATGAAAATACCATGGCCTTGCTCCCAGTCACTACGGTAGAGGTTAAAAATATAATCAATTGTTTATCTACAGATTCGGCCCCGCGATTGGACGGCCTACACCCGCGTCCAGTAAAACAAATTACGGACTCTATACTCCTCCCCTTAGTTTTCCTCATTAATTTGTCTTTCTCTTTGGGAAAATATCCAAGTAAACTCAATTTTTAAAAAGGGCGATCCAAATGACCCCGTTAACTATAGGCCTATTTCGCTTCTCTCTTTCTTTGCGAAAATCTTTGATAAGGCTTTTCACAATCGCCTAGACTTGTTCGCTAAAAAAATATAACCTTATCTCGGATTACCAATTTGGATTTAGAGAGGGAAAGGGAACAATTAACGCTATAACACACGTCTATAAAATAATTTTAGATTTCCTGGATGCGGGTGAATGCTGTTTATGGGTTTTTTTAGATCTTAGAAAGGCGTTCGACTCCGTGCCCCATGAAAGCCTACTGAATAAACTGTCCAAACTTGGAATCCGAGGTGTAGCGGGCTCGTGGTTGAAGAGCTATTTAACGGCAAGACAATGCATTACGCGCGTCAATAATAACTTATCATCGGCAATTGAACTTAGATTGGGTGTTGCACTGGGTTCGATAATTTCACCCCTTTTATTTAACCTCTACTTAATTGACATAACGGATGTTTTACCAAAAGGACTACTGTATCTCTATGCCGATGATACCCTATTATTAGTAGGAGGAAAATGTATTACGTTGATCACTAAAACTACAAATAATTACTTAGCTAGAATTCAATCATGGCTTAAAAATAATGGGCTCAAATTAAATCTAGAGAAAACCGAATATATGTTGTTTAAAAATCGAGGTAAAAACATAAACTTTGAACAAATAAAAATTTATTTAGACAACCATATCCTTAATAGAGTAGATAGCTACAAATACTTGGGAGTCTGGTTTGACACAAATTTATCGTGGAATGAACATGTTAATATTCTGTGTGGAAAACTTTCAAGAGTGTGTGGGCTTTTTTACTTATGCAAAAACATTATACCGAAAAAAGCTTTTGTTGACCTTTATTATGCATTGTTCCATTCGACTCTCAATTACGCGATTTGTATATGGGGGAACACCAGCTCAGAAAACTTGAATAGAATTATAAAATTCCAAAAAAGAATCCTACGTTCGATTTACAAAGCCCTTTATCTTGCGCACACTGAAAAGCTATTCCGGGATAGCAAAATATTAAATGTAAGACAGCTGTATAACTTTGCTAGTTTAACCTTCCTATATAAAAACATCAATTCCGACCTAAATATTTTCGAAAAATCTACCCAACCCCGAATCAATAGAGCAAACAAACTCCTAAAAGAACCAAATTGTAAAACGTCCAAAAAAATTAACTCAATTTTCTACAAAGGTGTTAAAAACTATAATAATCTGGAAACTAAAATTCAATCGGCTTCGTCGCTGTGCAAATTTAAAAAAATGGTTAAACAAATGCTTTTCACTACGGAGATGCCTTCCAATTAAATTAATAAAATAAATAATTTAGCCAAATGAAATGTATAAGTTTAAATGGGAACCGGTAAAATATAATGTTAATCAATTTTGATTTTTTTTGTTTACGGATTTAATTTTGCTATAGTTGTTGTTATGTTGCTTTTAAGCTAATCTTGTATATATATATATATATATATATTGTTTTTTTTTGTCTTTTTTCGGACAGTATTGTTGAACTGCTTTTAGTTTTATGTATTTGCCTTTTTGTATTAAAAAAAATGTATTTCTCCTTACAAGTCGCATGATGACTTAGCCCTTAATTTTACACTTGTACCCAAAATACTGTAAAAAAATAAACTCAAAATAAACTAAAAAAATAGTCATTTTTAATAATATTTCGCATTTGAACAACATGAAAAATAGATTAATTTCAAATTAAAGACGAAAATCCAATTTGAAATATATTGTTATTTGTCATTAGATAATGTATATGAAAATATTATTGATATAAATAGGATTCATTGCTGAGTTTCCAGCGGAAGCCTACGACATTCCTTGTCGTCTTAAAAATGGCTAGTCTGCCTGAGGGGCGTCTCTGGGGTTTCTGGTATGCGACAATAAGACGACCGGGCGAAAGAGCGTCTCGAAAAGAAATTGCCATATCTTACTGGCGGATTTAACAAACGCTTGCCCAATAACGTGGCTGCCACCAGGTTTCCGAAAAAGCGATAGTGCCATTTTTTATCCCTTAGAAATTTTCCAAAAGATAGTTGACTTTTATAACGATGCTTTACGAAAAGTTTTATCTAACCAGCAAATGGGAAAAAATAAGTGTGCACGATGATCGTCCAAACTTAGAAATGTTCACAATAGCCATGAGGTAATATATGGTTTCGCTTTTCTTTGAGAACTGCCTTAACGAATATCTTTTTTAAAGATCAAGGAAAAGAGAAATAGAAAAAAAAATCGCATATTTAAAATATGGAAAGAACAACTAGAAAATATGACTACCAACATAACCTCAGAGACGCCTACAAGAAATTTCTTAAAATATAAAAATGATTTAGCGCAAACAATAACGAAAATGAGCAAAATTGTAAGTAACAAAATCAAAGGGTTAACGTAATGATATTAATTTTTGTTCTCATTACAGCGACCAAAAATTGATCAACCTTTTATTTCAACCAAATAACTTGTACTGCAATTAATAATTATAATTATAATTTAAATTGGCAATTGGAATTATTTTGGTTTTTCCCCAGCAAACACAACAACGTCCTTTGGACATCCGATAGACGTCACACTCGGATCTTGCCTTCGTCCGTAGGACATCCCAAAATCCGGGGTTGACGTCCGTTGGACATTAAAGGACGTCCAAATGTCCGGTTTGTCTATAGCCGTAGTACGTTAAAGGACGTCCAAATGTCCGGTTTGTCTATAGCCGTAGTACGTCCCGGGGACGAGTTTTCGGACGTCCAACGGCGATTACGGCGGTCGTCCCCTGGATGTCTTTAGGCCTTTAATTTGGTTCAATCATGGCTCAATAGGGATGAAACTAGGACGTTCATTGGATATCGTATTCTGAACAAATAATTTAAAAAGCCAAACTTGATATTAAAATTTTATTCAAAACATTAAAATACAAGATAATGGAAAAAATCCAGCAGCAAGTGTACAATTTGATTGTAATAACACGAACTCTGCATAAAAATTAAGAATTTAAATTTATTATATAAGGTTATTAAATTTTTACGATAGGTTTTCGAAAGTTGGAAACTCAAGTATAAGCAGTTAACATATAAATTACAAAACTTATATAGTTGTTTAATTTTTATAACAAAATAAATTTCGAACTAAACTATTAAAAAATTAAATAACCTTCCTTATACAAATGTAAAAAAAACCAACAAAATTAATTTTCAAATCAGTAGCTAAATAAAACTAAGCCATTTAATACTATTCCTTAAAAAAAATTAAGACTATCGAATGAAAAAAGTACTCTAGAAATTACTGTTTCTCGAAGCTTAATTTTAATATTTATCCAAATCTTACTTTTGGAATTACAATTTAACTATATAAAATATCATAGTATGAAATAAAGCTTTAGGCGAACCGTTCAAAGAGAGTAATGAGTAATTAACTTAAAGAGTTAAATTGAAACATGTACAGGTACAACATGAACTTTAGAAACAGCGAACCTTTCCTAACTTTCGGAGAATTACACGCAAATCTTACTTTTGGAATTCCAAATTCAATATATAAAATATAACAGTATGAAATAAAGCTTTAGGCGAACCCTTCAGTGAGAGTAATGAATAATAAACTTTAAAAGGTAAATTGAAACATGTACAGGTACAAAATGAACTTTAAAAACATCGAACCTTTCCTAACTTTCGGAGAATTCAACGCAAATCTTACTTTTGGATTTCCAAATTCAAGATATAAAATATAACAGTATGAAATAAAGCTTTAGGCGAACCGTTCAGTGAGAGTAATGAATAATAAACTTTAAAGGTAAATTGAAACATTACAGGTCCAAAATGAACTTTAAAAACAGCGAACCTTCCTTAACTTTCGGAGAATACACTACAAATTTTACTTTTGGAAATACAAATTCACTAAACTATTCACGGAACACATTTGAGCTATAAGTCCACCATTCAGTGAGAGTGAAGATGAATACTCCATAAAGGTAAAGAGTCAAAATAGACTTTGATCAAACATATTTTCTTCCTACCTCTGTAAAAGACACATTAAAAAAATCTAATTAAAATCATTAAAAAATCAAACAGTTTTTTAATAAAATACTTACTCTTATGTTATATTATCAGCGATACTAGAGATTACTATGTTATAATCTTTAACGTTTGTGTAGAACGCATTATGGACTTTATGGTGACCGATTCCAAACTATCGAGTAATGGCGTCGTACAAAAGAAACAACAAACTGGGCTACCAGCCTACCAGATATTTTAAAAGGACTTTAGCGCGGCCAACTTAGATCAGCTTTTTCGCAGTAATTGGCTGTGATTGTAGAAATAATTCATCAAATGAAAATAAGATAAATAATGGAAATAAAAATTAAGAAAATAATAATATAAAAAAATATAAAAATTAAGAACAGAAAAATTAATTAAATAATTAAGTAGTTTTGATTTAACTCGTAAATTTAAATAATAATATTCATAATAAAATTAATATTTTGTGGTTCATTAATCATTATCAGCTCAAATACAAATACAGGTGAAACAAATTAAAATTAATTGCTGATAAACGCGCCTCTAGATAGCATTGATGGACGAAAAATTTCGGACGAATAGTGGAGATCCATGCGACGTCGATAGGGCTGAATATCGGATGTCGCGAAATTGGTACTACGAGGACTAAAATGGGACGTCAGTTATTCGTCCCGTAGGACGAATTTTGGACGGGACCCAGCTGGGCTCTATGGACCATGCTGGGACGTCCCAGGGACGATTTGTGTTTGCTGGGTCTTTACAAATCGGATTAAAGCCTATAAAAGAAGCATTTTCCATACAGGAAAAATTACTAATTTTGATACATTTGAGAACTAAACAAAAGATAATGGAAAGCTGATGCTAAGAGGCTGGGCAATGGGATAATGGAATGCTTGGGGCGTGTAAGTAGTTATGTGCCCTATTCCTGGATACGCGAGGGGGGCGCAGCGTGCTTTCCCCTACGCGTCCTCAGCTGCGTGACGGGGGGGAATGAAGCGGGGAATCGCGATTCCGCCCCCCTCGGGCGCGTGTCACGCGCGCGTGACCTGAATAATTAATGAGATTAACAGGTGTTAATTAGTTGACCTGTCAATCAACTAGAGTAGGTAAGCAAGTGTTTTAAAAAGGGTGCATATTAATGAGCGTGGTATTGTTTAACTAGGTGGATTACCGTTATGGGTCATTGACCTGTTAGATAGTAACATGTGTTTAGGATCATCAAGTAGTTATATTATATGTTTGAATATTAATTTTTGGCGGGAAAGTGTAAGCGTCGCGTGTATAAAAATCAACAAGTGGTTAAACTCTTTAGGTTTATTTATGTACACTTATGTTTGACATGAATATTAATATATGGCTTAAGTTTGTACCTTTATAATTAACCGTTAGGGTTCATGACCTGGTAGCTATATGGTTGTTAAAGTTTTGGCGCGAATTTAACATGTGTTCTGAAGACCGTTAGAAATTGTAAGCGTCGATTAACAAGTGTTTAAACTCTTTAGGTTTATTATATGTTTGAATATTAATTTTTGGCGGGAAATTGTAAGCGTCGATCAACAAGTGGTTAAACAAAAATAGTTAAAAAGGTGTATTGAATATTTTCGGTTTGACCAACACCGAACCATAAATCTCTAAGTATAAGACTTCTTCAGGTGTCCAGAGTCCAGGATCAGCAGTGTCCAAATATTTAGTTGCTGAAACTCTTTTGGACCTTCATTCTCTAATTCGAAATTTAAGACTTCTTCAGATGTCCAGAGTCCAGGATTATCAGTGTCCAAATATTTAGTTGCTGAAACTCTTTTGACTCCCATAGAACTCGTATTGAATTCATTATACCAGATGGCCATTATTCCTATTATACAAAGCATAAAGTTTACGATAAATAACTTAACATTTTATATTGACATTTCGAATTTACCGCGCCTCCACGAAAATCCCTACTTTCCAAGCGCACTAGCGCCATCTATTGTACTAAATCACTACCATAAAAATATATTTTTGGGCTGCTAAAAATATATAAAATAAATATCAGTCTAATTTGTTTAATATATACCAATATTCATAACACTTTATAATTAATATAATATAACATTTAACCTAACCGATAATTTTAAGCCACTCGCCTCCTGAAAAATTGCCAAAATCTCTCCTTTCCAAGCCCACTAGCGCCATCTATGTATTACGTTGCAAGATTACCATAAAAATATATTTTCGAACAAAAACTTTTTTAAATATATAGCATAAATATCAGGCTAATTTGTTTATTATATATCAATATTAATAACACTTTATAAATTACTAAATTTTTATATATAATATTTAAGTTAGATGGCGCCACTTTCTTCACCCAGCATCTTAAGCAACGCGGTCGAAATAGCCATTCTCCAAAAGAAAGTTAAGCCAGAAGTATTGTTAAGATAATGTTTTAAGTTTTGAACGTTTTAAATAGGGTTTCGGGCACTCTAGTTATTGCTAATGGGAACTAAATTGTGCTAAGTATCTAACCGCGTAACTTTTAACATTTTTTTAGATTTCTAGGAATTATATTGGCCGCATACTTTCCAGGTAAAATTTTAGGCTTAAAAATGAACATTTTTTAAAATATTTTAACGTTCTAGGATGTACGCCATTACTAACGGCCATTGGTGAAGCTCAACGAACAGTAACGGACTCATCATTGTCATTTGACAAGGTAAAAAACTATAATTTTGAGCTAGTATTTTGTTTTGGGTCGTATATATATATATATATATATATATATATATATATATATATATATTGTATTATTCAATTTAAATAAGGTGTATGATAGAAAGATTTATGGGAGGTCGGGGGGGTTAAACTGGGTACGAGGCCCCGTCAAAAAGTTTCTCCAGCGCCACCAAGTGAGGCGTTTTAGAACGTATGTCGGGGAAACATTAAGTTGTTTTAAGACTAGCTTAACACACATTTTTTGGTGGAATATTTTACAATAATTTGAATGTTATTATAAGTATATTACCATGTCGAGAGAGATCCCAGCTACTAGTAAATTGTTGATTTTTCATAAGGAACGTAAGACTTTTTATCAGAAACATTAACGAATTGTGAGAAAACATGGAAAAAATCCCGTCCTTTTATATCAGTAAATCCAGGAAAAACTGGAAATCAGAATCAGGTTATCGATAACTAGAGGTGAATAGCCCTATAAATTAGAAAGGAATGTCATAGTATATAACCAGTTGTTAATATCGTATCTAATTAAAGTTTACGTGGTGGTTCAGACTAGTGGCCATATTATTTTTGCAATGGACGATCTATTTTTAACATTACCGAGTAACGCTTCGAGCGATTTATACCCGGAAAATACAGCGTCTACTTATAAAGTAAATTTAGGACGACCTTTAAATGTACCTTCAAATTTTGAAGTTGGAATTAGCGAAATTATATTACCGCCAACATGGGAAAATATTACAGAAAAAAACCGGTCATTTTTAGCAGTTTCCACGACAACCGTTAAAAACGTGCAACCGTTTACATACTTTAAAATATCAGTGAAAGTGGGTAAAATTGAAGCGGAGAAAGACCAGAATGGAAATATCCTTCAATATAGTGTCGTGCGCAAACTTATTGCAGCGCTTAATGAAAGTTTAAAAGAATTCGGGCTTGATAATGAAATTAAAATTGAACTCCACACAAAACCAAACGGGCTCTGTTGGAATTTGATAACCACCAATAACTACCATATTAGAATTCCCAATGGACCAATTAAAGAGCTTCTCGATTTTGAACCTAACATAAATCCATATCGGAAAGACGGATTTCATATTGGGTCATATTTTTGTACGAAACCTTTTGCTGGTTATATAAAGTCCTTATCGTTAAATAACTTTAATTACATTGAAATTAGAAGTGATAATGTACAAGACGCCGCGTTTAGAGTCGAAACTCGAATTGATTATCAAATACCGACTGGTGCTTACTCGAGTGTCCAAGACATTTTAGACGCAATGATGTTAACCTTGGATGAGGAAATAAGGGATAAATTTCAATTAACCATTAACCATAATGGATCCGTTCACATTGGAGCCGCGGCGGGGTTTGCAATTATATTTCATTCATCTGAGAAAGGTCTCGGTGAAATGCTAGGCTTTACGCGCTTTAGTGAACTCTTGGCCAATACAGATAGTCTCTACGCTGCTGATTTATCAATGGGAGCCAGAACACTATATATATATTCAAATTTAATATACCCTCAATATGTAGGCGATACGTTTGCCCCTTTGATGAAAATAATACCGCTAGCTGGAAATGATAAGCCGTTTGAAAAATCTATTATTTTTGACAAAATTGATTACTATCCTTTGAGAACAAATAATACAGAAATAGTTGACATTGACATGAAAACGGATTTTGGTGAAACAATAGCCTTTATAAACGGAAAAAGTGTCATTAGACTTCATTTGAGACGAAATGGCCGACAGTGAAAGTTATTTCAAATATTACCGCGAACAATATGGTGGCGGACCATTTTTTGCCGGACCTGTTTATCAACGGGGAAGAGGCGTGGGCGGAATTTTTAAAAAGCTGATAAAATATATAACACCCATTATCAAACCCGTGGCCAATGAGGCTTTTGGAGTAGGCAAGAGATGGTGGCAAGATTTAAAACAAGGACATGACCCTAAAGAAACGTTAAAGAACAATTTAAGAATCGCCGGTAGCAATTTATTACATAAAGCGGCTGATCGATTAACGAGAAATCAGTCTGGCAGCGGCTGCCGTAAACGACGAACGGGCCCCATTAGGAAACGAAAAAAGTGTACAAACGGAGAGTTACAAAAAGAACCAAACTTTACTTTTTAGGATAATAATGGCGGTTTACGAGGGAATGCTAAGTCAGCTGGATATTTTTCAACGCCCATTGGTCAATACTAATGTAATTACCACAACGGAAATAAGATATTTACCAACAAACAATTTATCGGACAATGGCCCTCTGGAATTTTTTATTCCCGCGTCGGAAGATTTATATATGGATTTATCAAAAACTATGTTAAAATTGAAACTGAGACTTTTACATAACGATGGATCGAATGTCCCCGCCGCTGAAACAAAAGTGGCACCAACGAATAATCTTATAGGGTCGCTTTTTAGTCAATGCGATTGTTATCTCGGGGATACTTCTACCCAGTCCGCGAACAACTGCTACGCTTACAGTTCCTACATTGAAAAATTAGTCAACTATGGAGAAGATGCAAAAAATTCGCAACTCCAAAATGGCCTCTTTTATATGGACTCTACGACCAAGCCTTCGGAAATGTGGTTAGATACGTTCAAGTCAGAGTCCAACGGGGCCCTGAAGCGAGGCTCAAGATCAAAAGAATCGCAATCCTTTGAAATAATGGGGCCTTTGTCTGTTGATATTTGCAAAATTAATAAGTTTATGTTAAACCAAGTTCCGGTACGATTTCGTTTAGTTAGAAGCCCGCGCCTAACTACCGTCATGTCTATGGAAGCAGGCAAGGATTATAAACTAGTTATAGACCAAGCGTACTTGTACGTGACAAAAGTTAAAGTTAATCCTTCAATCGTATTGGCGCATGCAAAAATGCTAGAATCAGATATTCCAGCTATCTTTCCCTTAACGCAAACGATTGTTAAAAATTTTAGCGTAGCGAGAGGCCTAACGAGTATAAACCGCGATAACATCATTTTAGGTAGATTACCGAAACGAGCTATTGTGGTTTTTGTCAAGGAAGATGCGTTTATCGGGTCATTGAATAGTAATAGTTTACAATTTGAACATTTAAACGTGACCGGTTTGTCCCTCTCGGTGGGTCCTGATCGTTATCCTCCCGATGGGTTCCAAATGGACTACGACGAAGGGAATTATTGTTTACCTTATCAGAGTCTATTTTCCGCGATGGGGATCGATGGGGCCGACCGTGGTAATTTCATAAGTTTTAAAAATTTTAAATCCGGGTATAACATGTATCTATTCGATCTAACAAGCGACAACAATGCTAGTGGGGATTATATGTCTCTTAGAAAGGACGGTAGTTTACGACTCGATGTGCAATTTAAAAACGCATTAACACATAATGTGACATGTATAATGTATTTTGAATTCGATAATGAGATTTTGATAACACGCGATCGCAAAGTAATTTATAACGCCGAATAAAACCCATTTAAAGCACTTTACCTTAAGCGGTTTAACAGTTCCTCGCTTGCAATCGTTCAACCATGTCACGCTCTCATTATCTCTCCGATAAACTGGAATTTTTTCTTTCAAATGACATTCCGGGTACCGATCTTAAAATTAAACGCCAAGGGCATAGAAAATACGTTTCATTTAATCTTAACGTTTGGGAAAACTTATGGACATTTTCCGATGAAATTGACACATTCTTTGACTTGACAAAACCCCCAACCCGATTTCATAGTTGGCTAACCGATTACGTAAAACTCGAAGGATTTATATGTCAAAGAGGTAAATTTATTGATTTGCGTTCGCACGTCCGCGGAGCTAATGACAAGTATAATGTCTTGTACTCGACTTCAAACGGTTTTGCAATGTGTAAAACAAGCTGGGAGCGGTTAAAAATTATTCGCTTAAGTCTTAATACGGAAATTCAGGAGAGAAAATCTGTTACCAGTGTATGAAGAAATGTATTAAAGACGAATTAACCGAGATTCTAATGTCGTTAACGGGATCCTGTGAAAATACAGCATGTCACTTTCAATTGGCTCATGACATTACGTGCCTTCCCGTAGCTTCGCATTGGTCTGAAAGGCTTGAGGCTAATGTGAAAAGAGCTCTTCCTCTGGTCAATTATCAAAAGACTCTAAATAATTTTAACGAAAACTACCCACATTGTTCTTTAAACATACATAATTTATTTCATGCAATGGTTAACGATGTAAATGAAATTATTACAGAATTTTTGTTTTAATAAAGGGTATAAATGTAAGAATATGGTTTGTTTAATTTTTATTACAAGTTAAAAGGTCAAAGCGCGCGGCCATGAATAAAACCATAGAGAAAGTCTATTACGATCCTGAAAATCCAGGGGGATTAGGCGGTGTCAAGCGATTAGAAAAAAGTTTGCCCTTAATTCCAAAGACCAAAATTAAAAAATGGTTGTTAACGCAAGACCCCTATACGTTGCATAGAGACCGAAAGCTTCAATTTGCTCGTACACCAACATATGTGACGTCACTGAATGAAATTCATCAAATGGATTTAATAGTTTTGGACGAGTTGAAACCGGATTATAATTATATTTTAGTTAACATTGACGTTTTATCGCGCTTTTTATCCGCGTTACCTTTGAAAACAAAGAGCGGGAAAGACGTTCTACAGGCGCTAAAAAAAATTCACAAAGTTAATAAACCCATGAAAATTAATACGGATCAAGGAAAGGAATTTCTTAATAAGACCGTACAGGATTATTTAAAAAAGAACGATATAAAACATTTTGTAAGTTACGGGGACATAAAATGCGGAATCGTAGAACGCGCCAATAGAACTCTCGAGAACAAAATATATCGTTTAATTACTAAAACTAAGAAACCAAATTTCATTAAGGATTTACCGAAAATTGTTAGATCGTATAATAACAGTGTACACAGGTCGACCGGGTTCAAACCGTGTGAAGTAACGGTTGATAATGAGCATTTAGTTTGGAAAAATCTTTACGGTAAAAAATCAATTAGGGAAAAAGCCAAATTCAAAGTCGGTGAACGTGTTCGATTAACAAAAGCCCCGAAAGCGTTTACTAAAGGCTACAAGGGATACTGGTCGAAGGAAGTGTTTACTATTAAGAGAGTGATTAATAGACCTCGTCCTGTTTACGTCATACAAGATCAAAATAATCAAGTCATCTTGGGTTCATTCTATCCCGAAGAACTACAAAAGATTCTATCATGAATACTAATCAGCTTGATGAATTTTTGAAATGTGAATATAGAACGCGCCCATTTTACATTGGTACATTTTCCAAAGACGCGATTCCCAAAAAAGCGCCGAAACAGAAAACGTATTGTTTTATTATAAATACGGACGATTCGACGGAACCAGGTTCTCATTGGGTCGCTGTGTTTATTGAATCGGGAAAGGGAGAATTTTTCTGTTCGTTTGGAAATTCACCTGTTACGTACAATTTTAACTTGGGTCATTTAGCTAAAAAGTGGGTATATAATAAAAATATTATCCAACCGATTGACTCGGAAACATGCGGTGCTCATTGTTTATTTTATATCGTATGTAAATGTTCGGGGTATACTTATAGAGAAATATTAGATATGTATAATGATACTCTATATATCAATGACATAATCTCGTTATGGAATATGTGTCTGCATTTAATGAATCACGAAAATAAATATTGTAATCAATAAATTTTTATTGTATCAATTTTTCCATTTTTTAAGAGGGCTTAATGCGCGGCGTCTGTTTTTAGGTGTCGGATAAGGTTTGCGAACATTTAGTCTCCTCTTCACGTGCTTTTCATTCGTTTGCAAATCTTTATCCGAAAATGGTAGAGACACAGCCTCCGATAAATTCTCCACGCTTTCAGCCGATGGCCTATACGTTACGTCGCTGTCTCGTGTAGTACCCGTCGCGCCTTCAGACGTATTGAAGAGGTTCCTTATGTTACTGGTACTTTCGGAACGGCGTGGTGTACTACTTGAAAGAGGATCAAACTCGCGGCGGAGTGCTTCGTGGGAATATTCGGTGTTGACTCCGCTATCAAATGATCCGGTAGAAACGCCGGGACTGGGGGAGTAGGTCGAAGAGGGGGTCTCGGTTCCGCGTGTAGATAAACGGGAATCGGATCGGGAGAAATCAACGTAGTACTGGGTGAAACGGGGGAACCGCGAGAGACATTTCTCGGAGAATTTGTTGGTGTAGCTACGGGTCGTATCATCTGCGCCGGTGCGAGAAGAGGGGCCACGGGCCGTATAATCTGCGCCGGTGCGAGAAGAGGTGCTAACGTATTCGATGGAGGAGGCATCGCTGGGGGCTCTAAACGAACGGCGGGGACTCCTTGAAATTCTTTAATTTTAAAGTACCTTTGAAGCATAGTTAAATACTCTCGTAACGTATCCTCCTCACTCCCTACTTTAATCGGTTTATTTATGATACTTTTCATTTGATTTTGAATAATGTCTATTAATTTGGCCGTATCGCTAAAATAGCTATCAGCGGGGACTAAAACGAATTTTTTCATCGATTAATAATACGGTTAAGAACCACGGGAATTAATGAACCGAGAATTGCACCCCAGAATCCGCCTCGCTGAGATATTAGAATTTTTCGACGGTTTAAGTCGGTTAAATTTTTACGAGCAAGTTTTCTGATGCACGCTTTATAGCGCTGTAATATTTTTTTCCTATTTGCGCCTACAGGTAGCGCCCCCCGGGTAATATTAAGACAAATATTAGAAATAGAGTTTAATTGTTCGGGACTAGCGTTTTTAATTAAAAATTTGCGCTGACTGGGGGAAGCTTTTTTAATGAGCGTTAAATAAGGTTTATGTTCCCGTATCGCTCGTGGCCAAGTCATCTTACGTAATGAAACAATTTTATAAATACATTCAAATTTATTCAAAAAACACAAAGAATTTATACAATGAAAACATTTTCACATATTTTTTATAGAATATATTTAACAGAATAATTTTTTTTTAAACATTATTTTTAAACCCGTCACCATTACTCTAGAAAAGTTATCATTGGGCCCTCTTCAAATAAGCAATTTGTTCGCACTTTGAAATGTTCTGGTGTTTCTTGATTTAAATCTAAAACAATATTAGAATAGGGTCGAGAAGCAGTTACATTATTGTACACAGTACTTAGAAAATTTGGGTTATTAGGAAATACTTGTCGACTGAGACATTTAATCTGAGTGGGATCACGCGGACTCTTAAATAGAACAATGTACGATGAGTTCAAGCTAATATCGCGAGCCGCTCGACCTTGACCAAAAACATTTTGGGTTAAGAATAATATAGTTAAATTTAAGTGGTGACTACCAACACGAAATAATTCCGAAACGTACGCGTTATTTAAACAACTTTGAGAGAGATCGTCGAGAACGAGCAAGTTATTTATAGAACTATCAAATATTTCTTCCGGTTTCTCACTTAATAAACCCTGATGAAACTCGATATCAGGTATAATTTTTTTAAGCTCATTGAATTTTTCCGACCAAATATTATAACAATAAATGATTCGCTCGGGAGGTTTCTCGAACAGCGTGTGTCGATTTTTTAAAAGCCGAAAAGTCCAAACTGTTTTTCCGCATCGACTCGGTCCACTGATGAGGAACGTGGTCGGCGATTTAAACTTGAGCCGCGTTACTGACATTTTTGTAGCCGAAGGGAATACTGGTACCGTCGCTCTTGAAGATTCGCTTGTTAGACGTAAATCCAACGAGTTTTTCAGCTGGTTTTTGGAATAGCTGCCCCGTTTTTAAACGTTTCACGTTAAATGGGACTTCGACGCTGTATTTCAATTGTTGGTTGCGTGTAGCGAGGTCCTTCAAAGCTTCAAAGTTGACAATTGACTGATTTTTTTTAGTCAATGTAATGCCCTTAAGTTTAGTGACAATCTTTCCAGATTCGAATAAAATTGAATAAGCTTTACATCCCAAGGAAACAAAGGCTTTTATATTTTCATTGGGATACTGGTCAGCTAATGTACCTAGGGTAGTCCCTAGCGGAATATTTAAGTCTTTACTCATATAAAGAAAAGCAGAATCAGTATCGACGTAATTTAAATTAGAACCAATTTGAGCCATTAATTTGTATAATTTAATACGGCCGTAACTGGCTACAAACGCGCCTATCGTTGGTGACCCTTTCCGATAAGTTGGAACGTAGTCTTCCCGAAAACGAGTGGTGACTAAGGCTATATCATCGTCTAGTAGTTTAAAATCCGTTAATTCTTTGGTTTTATCGGCCAAAATTTCGACTAATTCCTTATAAGAATTAATAAAAACACTTTGGCCTCGATTTAAATTATTGGAATTTTTGCCCCACAGACTGTTTAGACTAAGTTTGCCAATAGCTTTTAAAGCGGGATTATCGGTTATATCGTCTAAATTTAAATCTAACCCGTCAATTTCATTAAAGTCTCGTAAATAATTAAGTTTTTGTTCTAATGTAATTATGTCTTGGATACGACGAATTTTGAACTTTGATTTTGTAAAAAAGCCGAATATAGTCATCGAATAGCGGACAATCTTTATGGAATGTCTCTCGGTAATGATGTACTTCGTGAATTGTAATAATTTTGTAACCGTACTCTATCGCTAGATAAAACTCGGGGGTCGTCCACACGTCGGTTATGCTACGCTCTCGATCAGTATGGGTACATTCGAAACATTGTTCAGCTGCACATTTGTAGCAGAGAGTATAATAAATTTTACTATTAATTTTAGCTGAGAGAATTGGGAGGTTTAAATTGGTAGGTGGCAGCACCGTAGCTTTAATAAGACCAAAATAAGCGTTAACGGAAAAATTAAAGTTACAAGTTATAATTTCGGGACTCGATTTGGGATATTTATAGGAACTCATCTGGACGGAAGGGTACATGCTATTAAAATCCACGACTTTGATTGGTCGATCGGGAGTGGCTTCGGCGTAAATTACGAAGTTTTCGACCCTCCCCCCACGAATGGCGTCTCTCGCTCCTATCGGTTTGGTAAAGGGTAGGGAATCGCAGAAACTCGCAATTGCTGGGTCTTCTACTAACTGATCATACTCGTGCTCCCATATACTAATAAACTGTAAATTAGGCCTTTCCTTTTTTAAAAAATTTTCGCGGTCGAGGGTTTTGAGATAAATATTTAAATTATAATCTTTTAACTGTTTATCGTAAGCCTGGTGGTCAGTGTGCAGTGGGCATTTATGGTAATGGCAGCCGTAAAATTCGGCAATTATTTCGGGCGAGGAACAATAACCGTCTAATCGATAGGGGTAAATGACATGTTCTCCACCTAGCGATCGCGCCGTTTGAAATTTCACGTTGAGTTTTTTTTCCAAATAAGCTAACCATTTTAGGGCCTTGACACTATGCCGTTTCCTATAACCCGTCCCCGGAACAATCGCGATAGTGTTTGGTTCGACAAATCTACTAAGGAATAAATTTGTGACGGCTCCCGGCAACGTTATGGCGTTTGACCCTAACAAATCAAAATCGACTGTTTTTAAAAATAAATTTCTAAAACTATCGAATCCTTTCTGTAAAAG
The DNA here is from genome assembly GCF_980474605.1 of Leiobunum rupestre. Taxonomy (NCBI): domain Eukaryota; kingdom Metazoa; phylum Arthropoda; class Arachnida; order Opiliones; family Sclerosomatidae; genus Leiobunum; species Leiobunum rupestre. Next base: position 61,866,809 of record NC_143390.1, on the reverse strand, counting down.
TTTAACGTCATCGATCGCGTATTCGGTTAAAACTTTATTTAGATCAAAAACGACGTAACGTTGGGAATCGTACCATTCTTTCTCGGGGAGGGTGCCGATGTAATCTAAATTGTTTTCCGTAGCGAATGAATAAAAAAATAACCTTTCTTTTGGACAATCTTAAAAGTTTTCGAGAAATTTCGAAGGGCTGTAGGTAGGAACATGAAACTATCGATAAAGGCTATTTTAAATTGGGCGAGAAACATACCCAGGGCTTTGGAACCGGTATAAATTATCTCGGGTTTAATCTTTCGTTTTAATAGACCGTTAAGAATAAGCAACGTATCGAAACTACTCCCGAAATGGCTAATTAATATGACGTTTTCAAAGACCGGCCTCGTAACCGTATCTCTTTTCCGACCATTAACTGTCACCTGGCATGCTAATAAATAATCTAGGAAATTTTGAACGCAATCAAAGCCGTGAAATTTTCGGTAATCATAATTTGTCGAAAATGGCGCCTCTTGCATCGCGGAAATGATTAAAATTGGTCTAATTGCAGTGTCAGTCGTTATGGTTTCAAAATCAAAATAACATAGTCGTTTCTCATTTGATTTTATTTCTAATGGGCGGACGTGACACTCGTTTTTGGCATGCTCAATTTTGCAAAAAGCGCATTTGTTGTCGCAATTATGATTGCCTTCATAGTCTTTCCCGCAATTTAAACAGCGCCTTAAAACCTGACAGGTTCCTAGTTCTACGTGTTGGGAGAAACAATTTGGTCCGGCAAAATACCTATTACAGTCATGACAACGGGTAGCCTGTTCTATACTGGGGTGGAATTCGGGGCCGCGACATCGACGGCATTTAAGCTCGGGTCCGCAGTCGTGACTTTTTTTCTGTTTGATATTATGTAACAGGGTAAGACAAAATTTACAGAAAGATTTTACCCCAAACATGGCCGAATAAGATCGTACGACGTGGGTGTGGTCTTTAATTTTTAAGAGGAAAATTTGTTTTTCTTTAAAGGGTCCAATAAACACTTTATCGAAATTATCGTCCGCCGAGATTAATATAATTTGGTAGTCGGGTAATATATTTTGGAATCGGTTAATGTCTATTATTTCTACGGGGCCTTCGGGAACCCCCGCTAGGGCGTGTAATTTTTTAGCTTCAATTTCTTGTTCGGGCTTTTGCCCGTTTCTAATTGTCTTTAATTGGTATTCGTTAAAACTAGCACCCTGTCCTAAACTTTTTAAATGCTGATAGTCGGCCAAAACTCTTCCCACCGCCAGGGCTCTCGTAAAACATAAATTGTCCGTATTTCTAATGGGAATAAATGTGTTACCTTGGTTGATATACTGATCTAAACATTCATAACTTCTGCTTCTAACACTGCGAGGAAGTCCTCTCATAGGGGTATCTTGAAGAAATATTAGGTCGAATCGGAGGGGTGAATCTAAATAAATGGTTTTTACGGACTGCGCTACCTTTTCAATCCCCGTTAAAATTCTCTCAGCTGTCAATTCATTGATATTCATTAATTGGAAATTTATCGGATCTTGCAGCTCATCGGAAATTACCACCACCCTGACGCGCGTGTAACCTAAATTATCGGCCGTAATTCTATCTAATATTGATTGGAAAATACGGGTCAGTTGGTTACTGTTATCCGCGTGGTTTAATTGGTCTAAATTTTTAAAATTACACTCGAATAGCATAGATTTACACCTATACTTTCGAGAAGAACTGGCAATGATTTTATCTATTGAGTAAAAATTTTTAGGGTTGAAACGGGTGCTAAGATCGAGGGCCATGGTGTTTTTAAAGTCCTGCGTAAATATTTAATACGGTTTGAATCGTTGTCGCGACGTCGTAAACTTCGCCGGAATTCTGCAAGTTTAATAGTTTTTCGTAGTGACGTCCACGGTTCTTGTAAACTAGAACTTCAACTCGCCGACCCGCTAGAATTTCAACCTTCTCGTTTCTTAGTTGAAAATCACCTTCTTCATAAACTATCTGTTCTAGATACTCTTTTAACTCATACGCCGAATCTAGTTTGACGCAAACGCCGTCTTTTGTCGCGGTTGGCCGATCGCTATTTTTGACGTAACGCCTTATATCTAAATACAAGTTATTTTTGAAACTTGCAATTTTTATCCCGAAATTTTTATGGCGGGAAAACTCTACGACTATATCCGTCCAGCCGTCGTCTACTGGCTTAGATGGACCGGCTTGAGATGGACCTGGTTGAGATGGGCCTGGCTTGGATAGGGTGCTTTTGGGTGGCGCATCAACTGGTTTGAATGGCGATTGTTTCGAAGGGCTATCGAGTATCTCGTGGCATGTTAAATCTATGATATCGGGTTGATTCTTCGGGATGTCTACTTCGAAACGAGTTTTCTTAATATTTACTTTATTTCCGAAATCTAATCGACGACGGACCTTATTGACCTGGGAGCAGGGAGGTGTTTCGGATTGGTTCTAAAAATTAAACTAAATTAAATGGTATAAAAAATAGACTGAATTAATAAACTATTACTTTGCGGTCAAAGTCCATCGTGCCAGAATAATTTCCTAACAATAAACGGTCATTTAAAAAAGGTAATTCCCCAAATTTTAAAATTTACTTACAATTTCTTCAAGTCGAATGCAAGTTGTGAAATAAATGCAAATAAAGCGCGTCCCTCTATTTATAGTCGCAAAACCCCCTAGCGGGACGCTTAGGAACTTCTATAACACATGCTAATTTATCTAACGCTTTTTATTAATACATGCGTAATTTTTCGTAATAAACAAAATTCCCCTAGCGGGACGCTTAGGAACTTCTATAACACATGCTAATTTTCATAACGGTTTTAGGTACTCGTAATTTTTCGTAACGGTTTTTTTTATATCAACATGTGGTAAATAAACCCCTAGCGGGATGCTTAGGAAACTCCATTTTCTAATGGTTTTGTAACAATTTTTTTACGTACTCTATTAACGCAACGTTTTTTTTTATATCAACATGTGGTAAATAAACCCCTAGCGGGATGCTTAGGAAACTCCATTTTCTAATGGTTTTGTAACAATTTTTACGTACTCTATTAACGCAACGGTTTTTTAAAATAAATCAATGTTTTCTCGAGAAAAATTCCATACACGAACCTAACCTCGAGCTATAGTAAATCAAATATTTAGGTTAAGATTGCCGGGTATAAAAGGCGTGATTTTTTCATGTTTTATCACATTTCGTTCCTGAACTACAATGTAAGTTGTAAAACGTCTTAATACGAACCTTTTCAACAAAAATTTAAAAATTTAGGGCTTCCAACACTACAGCAGATTTCATTAAAGTAGTGAAGGGGAGAGGACGCGGAAGTAATGTACTTTTGATAATATACTGTAACAAGTAATTGATAATTATTAAATTATAGGAGAAAACGCGGACCTAGGACCAGTTCGAAGTAATTATTTTCTATTTCTTATTATACTTTTATAAAATTTCTAACAATAGGACCCGACACGCTGCCACCACCCTCCACGCCTTCGGACCCACCAACACCCGAGAACTCTCCCACGATTCCCTATCGGGAGATTTTGATCAACTCGTCATTGTCGGCGGAAATGCGAGTACTGGACTTGAGGAAAGGTAATTCGTTAAATATATTTTAATACGTATGAAATTATAATATGAATTTTTTCTAGCGCCGGGGATCAAAATCATCGTGGAAGGGGGTAATATATTCAACATGTTTTATTATATTAGCAACTAATTTATGTAATTTTAGGTGGCGCCCTTAAAATTTTAATTTAAATAAACTGTTTATATTTATTTTTGTCTCTTTCTTAATATACACGTTAGTTGTATTATATAAACCATTTTCATACAGATTGGTTAAAACGTACCATTCCTACTTGTTAATCGACGCTTACAATTTCTAACGGTCTTCAGAACACATGTTAAATTCGCGCCAAAACTTTAACAACCATATAGCTACCAGGTCATGAACCCTAACGGTTAATTATAAAGGTACAAACTTAAGCCATATATTAATATTCATGTCAAACATAAGTGTACATTAATAAACCTAAAGAGTTTAACCATTTGTTGATTTTTATACACGCGACGCTTACACTTTCCCGCCAAAAATTAATATTCAAACATATAATATAACTACTTGATGATCCTAAACACATGTTACTATCTAACAGGTCAATGACCCATAACGGTAATCCACCTAGTTAAACAATACCACGGTCATTAATATTCACCCTTTTTAAAACACTTGCTTACCTACTCTAGTTGATTGACAGGTCAACTAATTAACACCTGTTAATCTCATTAATTATTCAGGTCACGCGCGCGTGACACGCGCCCGAGGGGGGGCGGAATCGCGATTCCCCGCTTCATTCCCCCCGTCACGCAGCTGGGGACGCGTGGGGGAAAGCACGCTGCGCCCCCCTCGCGTATCCAGGAATAGGGCACATAACTACTCGTGTAGGCTAGAGCTTGGGATAATAGTTTGCTAGAGCCTCGTAGCATTGGGGATAAAATTAACAGTTTCTCCAAAAAATGGTTATATTTAGGCTTTTGAGGTGAAGCTTCCTTAGTTAAAGCCAATACTTCACATTGATTAATTTTCCCTTTTAACACATTTTCAAGCTAAGTCCCCCTGACTGAAACTCTCGCCCATATAGGGTGCAATGCCCAGAGTCGCTTGGTGTCTCAGGCGGATGCAAAATTCCTTGGAGTCGGGTTACTTGAGAAAGTAGCCCAAAGTTGGTGTTAAACTTCTATTCATTAATATTTATCTAAATAAATTGTTTCCGTCCAAAACGTTGGAGGCCATCAAAGCTAGAAGGAAAAGAGAGGACTACAAGAAGACGGTTTCCCAGTTTAATAGTCAGCTCTCATGTGGAGATTATAGTTTCATGGGCACAAGAGACTCACAAATTCCGAATAAAAGTGATGCAACTTGATGCGCTCTCGCATTCTGTGGATGATCTAATAAGGGACCTAAAAAACCAATTTCTTACTTATTTTCGGAAAATGCTTGAGGATAAAAAATTTCCCTCTGAGATATTGTGTATTCTGAGGAAAAATATTAATGGTGACGGCGTTGCTTCTCTGGAAGATATTGCCCTTTTTGTTCAGAGTTGTTTTGGTGCGAGGCTGCCGAAACGGTTTGTCAAAAAGAAGAACCACCACCTTTCTCTGCTAGCAAGCTATAACTGTCGCCGTAAATACGCTTTTTATCAAGATCAATTTAAAAAAAAGAAAAACCTGTCGAAGTTAATTTTAGATCCACAGCCGAGGGACGAAAACGACTTACCTTCTATTCAAGACATTGATGGTACTTCCTCTAAACTTTTTTTCAATCCATCTCCAGCTGATGATGAACCTATCTCTAGAATAAAGAAGCACCTTAAAGACGTCTACCTACCTTTAACTACTGCCGAAGTTTCGATCGCTGTCTGGCGTCAGTCTCCGTCTTCCCCTGTCCCTGATGGGTTGCTACTCAACGATCTTAAAAAGCTGTCTATTTCTTATCTTACGCTGTTCTTCAATATCTTTTTATTCGCGAGGAATTGAACTGACAGCTTTAAGCAATCAAGGACTGTACTTGTCCCGAAAAAGGCGATTTAAAGTATGCATCAAAGTGGAGGCCGATAACGTTATCGCCTATGTTAATTCGGATTTTTCATAACGTGCTTGCTCGAAGACTTAGCGAAGCATTGGATTTGAACACTAACCAGCAAGCCTTTTTGCCGGTAGACGGCGCAATGGCCAATACGTTGGTTCTGGATCACGTCATCAACAGAGCAAAAAAGAAACGGAAAGCCCTCTCATTGACGTCAATTGGTCTTGCAAAAGCCTTTGATTCAGTTTCCATATGGTCAATCCAGAGAAGCTTTAAACGTCTTGGAATTGAGGATAAAATAATTGAGTACGTCTCAAATACTTACGTTGACGCAACAACCACTATATCTTGTAGTAATATAGTAATGAATAGTATAAAGGTATGCAGATGGGTGAAGCAAGGCAACCCAATTGGGGTTGCATTCGATGGTGGTACTGTCACCGCGTGGGATATGCAAACGATATAATCTTTCTCAGTGATTCAGAGTATGGGTTGCAGCGTACCCTGGATATCGCCTCGCAGTTTTTCATGGCCTGGAGTTTAAACGTTAACATAGGTAAATATCTTGCGTTGTTTTTGCGGAAAGAAGGCAAAACAGGCAAAATAGTCCCGCACATTCCGTCGGTGTTTAAATTGGAAGGAATTAGCATTCCTGCTTTTGGAAGATGTGCAACATTTGTTTATTTTGGCATAGAATTTGTATTTGACGGAAAGACTTAGCTGCAAAAATCGTCCCTTATAGAAAAACTAGAACTGCTTCGAAGGACAACTTTGAAACCGATGCAGAAGATAATTATCCTTAGAGCGATTCTCTTGCCTCGTTACGTTCACGTACTTACGCTTGGGTGGATGGTTAAGGGCACTCTCAAGGCTTTGGATATAAAAGTACGGCATTTTTGTAAGCTGGTTCTCAAGCTCCCGTACTACCCGCCAGACTCCTTCTACTCCTCGGTACAGGATGGTGGGCTAGGCATTCTTTCTTTCAGTTTGAATATTCCCTTAAATTTTCTGAATAGGCTTGATGCACTTAAAACGAATCGCTCAAAAATTGTCTAACGACTTAGCACTTCTCCGGCCATGTAACAGCAGATTTCTCATGTAAAACCAATTTTAAATGGTATGGATTAGTCGCTGGCCGCAATCAAGAAGTTTCACAAGATGGAATAGTCCCGTACTGTGTATGGGTCGGGTCTGCAGCAAGGCGATCCAAGGATCAGTAACTTTTGGTTGGGCAATAACGCTAAAAACTCAAATGGTGAGAATTCTGTAAAATTCTTGAAGTTACGGGCAAATCTTCTTCCATGCCGTGTTGCACTTGCAAATATGAATGGAGAGAGGTTGTGTCGTTTTGGTTGTGGAAGGGTAGAGTCACTATCGCATATTAGTCAGGGTTGCCCGATAACTCATGCTTCCAGGTGTGCTTGACATGACAAGATTTTGGGCTTTGTTGTCAAGTCTGTTAAGGGTGATTGGGTAGTGATTAGAGAGCCTGTAATACGTATTCCGTCTGAGAGTTTGGCCGATATTACAGTTAACCCCGATATTGTAGTTAAACCCGATATTGTGTTGGTGAATGCCACAAAAATTATTGTTTGTGATGTCGGGGTGGCGTGGGAAACTCCTAGGACCTTGAATGATTCCTATGCGGCAAAATCTGAGATTTATGATAGGGCATGTTTAACAAATAAATATCCCGGAAGACATTTGTCCTTTCATGCTTTTATAATGTCTGCCAGGGGCCTTTATTGTAAAAAAATATCCTTTGTGTTATTGCTGGTTTGGGTAAAGGGTTCAAAATAAAGGTCGTCGAGATGGCCATGGAGCATTCCATTTGACTGTATCAATCATTTTTAAAGGCAGTTTATGTCAGGAATTTTGGATTTTACTTTGTTTGTGTATTTTGAATTATTTTTATTTAAGTTTTCCCTCTTTTGAAGTGTATTTTATAGTGCTTGTTTTTCTGGTGTTAAAACCGGTCCTAGGTTAGTCCTTCTTAGTAAGGTGGCAAGCCATCCCTGATAAACTGGGGTATTTTCAGGGCTCTGGCGCTGTACCTGGGTTATACAAGTTTTTTAATCTCTGACTTTTTAAAATAATTATTTTTATTAACAAATTGTATTTAATCCTTTAAAATAGATTTGGTGTCAGAGATTTTAAATCTGGATGGCGTTTGGGGTTCTATATTGGGCTCCAGTAACTGTTATCATTGAGTGTCATGAATGAAAATAAAGAATTAATAGCCAATCTAATTAGTGACGCGAATGAATGGATTAACGAGTTTCCCACTGTCCCTATCTACTATCTTGCGAAACCACAGCCAAGGGAACGGGGCCCACGAGGGGTCGGAGTGTGCAATAGCTGGTGGCTTTACCGGGAGTCGAGGTCCGGCTCTTGTAACCCAGCACGGGTGGTGGCGCACTGCGAGATGTTAGCTCCGTCCAAATGCTCCTATCTCCACCTCCGACTTCGGTCCAGTGTGGGCTGGTAACTGGGCTTCGGCCCAGGCTAGTAGTAGTGTAGTGTATGTACTGTCACTGGGGGAGGGCGGGGGAGCCAATAGGAGGCAAATTTTCACTTACCAATCCTAAGGTGTTTTTTAAATTTTACGATTACACCAGGGGGGTCAAGGGGAGGTCAATTTTAGAGTACCTTTCCTAGAGTGTTTTTTTGAAATTTACTTTGCAAGTACTTAGAGGATAGAGAACTGAACTATGTACGCATTTTCTAAGTCTATTGCTGTATATATATAAATAAGGAAAATTGTTTATGAATAAAAATGTTTTATTTTTAAAAATCATTATATCATGTTTTCTCTCTCGATGATGTGTTTATCAAGATGTCGATTAAGCCACCTCCGCTCCACAACCTGTCGATAACACTTAATAATACAATATTAAAAATATATACATGGAATTACAATTATTATTATAATACACATACTATGTGCCTTGTACGTTAGGCGGAGGGAACTCTACTTCGTCAGCTTCCCGCTGTGCATCAGCAAAATTGCTGAAATCGCTGAAGTATTTTAATTATTATTTAGCCCCAAGAAAATAAGATTTGGTTAATAACAAAAACAAAAACAAATAAAAATGGTAAAAAAAAGCCATACTTAAACTCATGATCTGACGGCGGAGCATAATCTATGTGCCGACTGAATTCTCCTGAACTTTCCGAATCTGAACGTGGTCTCTTAACCATTTTCCAAGTTGGTTATTGTTGTGGATAGAGTGATGAACTGTGAGTTTGCCATGAAAATGTGTCCGGTTTTATACCCCTAAGGGCCTTTCTATCGCGATTACACATTTTTTATTTCGCGTTGGGAGAAAGAACATTCATGGTTTACTTTGACGGTTATAAAGTCAACAGTTGAACACAAATAATACACACATTCCGATATCTATCGCGATGAAAAATTTATACGATATTAATGTTCAATCGCTTATCAAGATCATCGGGATTTCCACTACGTCATCACCGTACGTATCAATATCTTAATTTCCGTATTGATGATCAAGTACCGATAAAAAATGACCCTTGATTATATCCCCGACTATCGTCATTTTTCAGTAAATTCTTAAAGGCGTCATTTTAAATTAATTTGATTGGATGGCACATGCCCATGATAAAAGTTATAAAAACCGGGTAGCTATTTTTCAATTATCTATTATCGCTTTGAGAGATCCCAGTAATAGCCTTTACTATTCTTAGCTCGAGTTAAAATTTAATATGTTTCCTTGCGATCAGTGCTCTTCCACGTTTTCCGATAAAAAGAATCTTCTGCGTCACGTTCGTGAAAAACATGACGAGCAGAAGTTCTCATGTGACGAATGTGGAGCCGCCTTTACCCGCCATGTAAAATTAAAAGTTCATGCAAAGAAACACAAACGTTCCAGCTCGTCTAGTCCAGAACCCGCCAAACAGACGAAACTTCCGGCCACCGTTCCGAGGATTCCTCCGCTTTCCGCTCTGACGTCTCCCGCGCCCGCCGTTTTGACGATTCCTCCGCCCGCCACCGATCCGTCGCCACTTCCGATATCTTTCATTCGAGTCAAGTAGCTGGTCCCTCACATCACGTTGACTACGTTCCTGTACAAAATATTCGTATACACCGTGCGAAAAATCCCATCCAGAACCGACAGCACCTCCCCCGAGCCAAAAACATAGATCAGACTCGAACTTCGACTTCAGAGAAGTAGTATGTAAATGTATGTTGAAACACTAGGGGGAGTAAGAAACCGGGGGAGGTAAGGGGGAGCCAAAAGTTCGCGTTCCTATCCAACACGGAGGAGCCAAGAAAATTAAAAAAGGTTACAAGTGTTTTTTATTTTTTTTATTTTTTAAAAATCAATGTACGTCATCATATTTTCAAAAATAATATTAATCATGTCTCGGGCAAATCCGTTTTCCCTTTCGAGGATGTTTTCTTCCACGTCTCGAAGTAACCACCTCCTTTCCATTATCACCCTCCACACACGGTCGATAACACTAGAATTATTATAATATGTTTAAAAATATATAATTAAAATAAGGAACTTTAATTACTATTTTAAGAAACTTACTATGTGCCTTGCACGTTGGGGGGTGGAAATTCCATGGCATCAGCCTCTTGTCGAGCCTCATCAACACTGTTGAAAAGACTTAAGAAATTTCAATTAATACGTATATTCCCTACCACCGATATGCTATTAACCGTACATGGAGGCTGTTAGTATTTCGGATATTTCCGCAATTAACGCGTCAACTCGGTCTCCAGGTGCCTCGATTATGGGCCCCATAAACGATATAATAGCGTCAATGAGTCTATTTAAAATAAATAAGTAAAGAAATAAAATAATTGTAATATACATTTGAAGGACTTATGGTGAATATATGAACATACGTTACGGCATTAGCATTCACGTTATTAATCGGCAGTTCATTTGGAACTGGGGGGATTGGATGCTGAACGGCTCCAACTAACAGCGATGGACTCGGGGCGTATGGTAGAGTCTCGGCATCTGAGCTGCACACATTTAAATTGCCATTACATTCGGAAGAAAATAAAGAGTTTTTATGGAAAAAGTTATACTTACTCGTAGTGGAAGTCATTCGGTGGATTGAAATCGATGTCCCGACTGAAATCGCCGGAATTCTCGGAATCTGAATGAAGGCGTTTAACCATTTCGGAAGATTTTTAAGATGAGGGGTATTGAGACTGAATATTAAACTCTGAATTCTCGATGGAAGCGAAAAACATGACGAACAGAAGTTCTCATGTAACGAATGTGGAGCCGCCTTTACCCGTAATGCAAAATTATCAGTCCATGTGAAGAAACACCACCGTTCCAGCTCGTCTAGTCCTAACCCTCCGTGCCGACGACTCCTGCCGCTGCCGATAAATCGCTAAACATCACCGCGGTTACGTCTAATCTTGATGTAGATCCGAATTATCGTGAGGGATGCCATTGGAGTCAAGTTGCTGGTCCATCTCACCAAGTTGACTATGTTCCGGTAACAAATATACGAGTACACCGTGCCAAACGTTCAAAGCCTGAATCGGTAGAAGCTCCTCTTACCAAAAAAAACCGAACTGACTTTGACTTCAGAGACAGTCAGTACAACGATGACCTTTTGGAGAGAATAGACGATCGCGAGATCTTGGACAACGAAAATGACGAGGGTGTAAACGAATTTTTGCAGCAATGGGAAGAGGAAAATCCAGGAGCTCAACCCGTCGTGGATGGAAATGTTCTCGAAGATCAATTGGAGGAGATCCTAGCCCTAAATGGTAGCGTTTTTGCGGCGCGCTTTTCACCTTCGCGAGTGGAAACGGATGCCGAACTTTTCATCAATCGCCATCGACAAGCGATCGAATCCTACATCAAAACTAAACTAAAAATCAAGAAATAACCGACATCTTGTGCGAAACTACTTGCGCTACGAAAATGAATTAAATGTCGGAAGCATTAAATTGCCCTTTGAACTTAACGCGGAGAGGTTGAAGAAATTCGAAATTGACAATAACCTGTCGGTAAATATATTCGCGCACAAGGGTGTAATTTTTCCGCGATACGTGAGTGAACGGGTTGTTGAGGAATCCCGCTAAATAGATTGGTTGCTACTAACGAAAGGGGCGAATTTTCATTATTGTTTAATTACGAGTTTAAGCCGTCTCCTTGGCGACTTAACGAAAAACTGCAGGAAGGCGTATTATTGTCGATACTGTTTACATCGCTCAGCCGGAACAAATGCGGAAACGAAACATTTAACCCACGTTAGTAACTGTAAAGTTCACGGTCCTCAGCTAGTAAAGATGCCAACCAAGAACCCAGTTCTGAAATTCAAGAAATATGGATGGTGCCAAAGGGTAATATTCAGTTTTATACGTGAAATGACTTTATAGTTTATACTAACCAATATTTCAAATATAGGTACCATACGTAATCTATAAGTTAAGTTAGAAGAAACCACCTATGGACTATGAGAAGGATGATAAAATACGCGAAAAAGTAGATTAGTCCATAATTGAAAGGGATAATATAGCTAAATCCTAAACAAATTTGAAGAAATTAAAAAACTTACTAAAAACTCGTACCGATAGGTCTTCGAGCAACGCGGATCAAATAGATCTACGAGTAATAAACTATTCTCCACCACACTCCCCCCTTTTCGGCTTTCCGTTGCTATATGCAACGCGTTTTGAAATTTTTATTGTTTAGGCTTAGTTTCTCTTTTCGATTTGATAGTCGCCAGCCAGATTTCCCGCACGGTACTGATGAGTTCCAAATAGAACGAAACTGGTCTACCGTTGGAATTTCTGGCTATTTTTTTTTTTTAGTTTATTACTCGTAGATCTATTTGATCCGAGTTTCGCGTTGCTCGAAGACCTATCGGTACGAGTTTTTAGTAAGTTTTTAAATTTATTCAAATTTGTTTAGGATTTAGCTATATTATCCCTTTCAATTATGGACTTATCTACTTTTCGCGTATTTTATCATACGTAATCTATGCTGATTTTGAGGCGATTCTTCCAAAGTCTCATACTTGTATTCCGGATTCAACATTATCTTCCACGACAACATTATCTCTTCATATATCATGTGGATGGAGTTACTGTATTGTCGGTCCAGACGGAAATTCTAGTAAGCCCGTAACGTTTCGAGGCAACGGGGCTACGCTGCAATTTCTAGACGCGCTACAACGGGAGGAAACAATTATTATGGAAAAGATAAAAGAGATGAAACCCATGCATCTGTCGGTCACCGAGGTGGAAGCATTTCAATCTGCTACCACGTGTTACGTAAGCGGCAAATCTTTTACGGTGGAGGATTTTAAAGTTCGCGATCATGATCATTACAGCGGCGAATATCGTGGGGCGTGTCATCAAAGCTGTAATTTGAAGCTCAAAGCTCCTAAACATATTCCGATGTTTCTACAAAATTTAAGTTCATATGACGCGCATTTAATAATGCAATATATCGGAACAATCAAAGACAAAGAAATCATCTGTATACCGACAAATTCGGAAACATACATTTCATTCTCTTTGGGGAAACTACGGTTTTTAGATACCTGCCGATTTTTACCGTCCTCTTTGGAGACACTCGTAGCCAACTTAGCAAAGGAGGGGTCTGAGAAATTTCCTATTCTAAATGCCAATTTCACATCGGATGAAGTCACGCTTTTATTGAGAAAGGGTGTTTATCTGTACGATTTCATGGATGACGTTGAAAAATTCGATAGGACATCTTTACCGTCCTGACCAAAGAACAAATTAGTGATGCCGACTACCAACACGCGAGTAATGTGTGGGATACATTTTATTAAATATTTATCTCTATTTTATAGGGGAGTATCACGATTTGTACGTGACATCGGATTGTCTGCAGCTCGCGGACGTTTTCGAGTCCTTTCGGACAATTTGTTTTCAATATTACAAATCCCGCACACGCGTATACAGGACCAGGTTTCGCATGGGAAAGCGCTCTCAGTATGACGGGGGTTGAACTCGATCTGCTGTTGGATAATGACATGTATATGATGATCGAGCGTGGGATACGTGGAGGGGTGTCCATGATATCACACCGTCACGCTGTAGCTAACAACGTGTATTTACCTGAAACGTATAATCCCGAAAAACCCGATTCGTTCATCACATATCTCGGTAAAACCAAATTTTGTTTTTTAAATTTTTTTAATTTTTTTTTTTCAAATTATCTCTTTCTCTCCTCGCTCAGACTGTAACAACCTGTATGGCACCGTGATGAATGACCCTATGCCGATGAAACACTTCGAGTGGTCTCAAGTGCCTATATAGAATATCCTAAATCATCCCGATGATCACGTTAAAGGATATATTCTCGAAGTTGATTTATCCTACCCTAGCGAACTTCATAACGATCACAACGAATATCCCTTAGCGCCGGAGAAGCGTTCAATTCTCACCAGTGAACTTTCGACGTACTCCGTGGCGCAACTTGAACACCTCAACATCCCGGTGAAAGATAGTTTTCTAAAGCTCGTTCCTAACCTCAACCCTAAGAAAAACTACGTAATCCACTATCGTTACCTGAAATATTACGTAAGTAAAGGTATGAAAGTTGAAAAAGTACTTCGCGTTCTGTCCTTCGAACAAGGAAAGTGGCTCAGCGATTTTATAAATTTCAATACTGAGAAACGCAAAGCCGCGGTGAACGATGAGGAACGCAACTTTTTTAAACTTCAAAATAACGCCTGCTTTGGTACGTACACTAGTATTCGATAAATTTTATGTATTTGTACTAAATAACAACTGTGTATTTTTCAGGAAAAACTATATAGAACCTTCGGAACAGAATTAATTTTCATCTTGTTCAAACTCCGGAAAGAGCTACTAAAAAGGCCAATTCACCGGCATTTGAAAGGTTCACTATCTTCAACCCTGATCTGGTCGGGATACATTTGAAGAAGAAGAGCCTCACCTTAGATCGACCCATATATACCGGATTTGCTATACTCGAACTTTCAAAACTGTTAATGTACCAATTTCATTACGATGTCATCAGGGCGCAGTACGCCGATAAGGCGAAACTTTTATTCACGGATACTGGTGAGAAATCGCTGACGTTGTCTTAAAATACTTATTCAATTAATATATTATTAATTTTTATATCCTATATAGACAGTTTAACATACGTCATTGAGACGAAAGATTTGTATCGGGACTTCGCCGAAAAAGCCGACTACTATGATTTTTCAGGATACCCTACGGATCATCCACTCTACAGTACCGCGAACAAAAAAGTTATCGGGAAATTTAAAGCCGAGCTGTCGTCTAATCCATGTAAAGAATTCTGTGGATTAAAACATAAAATGTACTCTTTACTGTCAGCCTGGGGGGGAAAGAAAACGGCCAAGGGGATATGCAGACGTGTCGTCAAAATATTCGTCCGTCACAAAGAGTATCTAGATTGTCTGTTAAAGAGAAAAATCACCATTGCCCAGATGACGCGTATTCAGAGTAAGAAACACGAGTTGTTCACGGTGCAGCAATCAAAGTTATGTCTTAATCCATGTGACGACAAACGCTACATTTTAGAGGATGGAATCACGACTTTAGCGCACGGCCATTTCAGCATTTCCGGGATGCAACAGTGTGTTAAACCCGCATTTTCTTAATTAATACGCGGTACGCGCAGCCGCCGTGGCCGCCCGCGAAATGTCTTGTTTTATGAAAAAAATAAATACAAAATTATTTGAAAAACTTTATTGAAAATCTCTTGTACATGAATTCTTCAATCATACGATCGTTTACATTTTTATTTTAATACCCCTACATCTATTCCTAGTGAAATAAACGCAATGTCCACCACATGTTTTGCTTTTATTACTTTGAAGTTGTTTATAATTAAAAGTAACGGTTTTGCTATTTCTTTCTACGAAATCATTAAATTTAAAATAGTCCGGGGGATTTCCGTAAGAGTCGTAGAATTCGGTATTACGATTTGACGAGAAATATATCACAGTCCAGTTTTCGCCGTTCGTATTCGATAATCCGGTATAAACAATGTCAAGAGACGGAAATATTTTTATATATTTAGGTAATTCATCGGCCGCAAAAACGCCGCGAAATAATCTTTTCGTGTACGGATCTCCCAGCAAACACAAATCGTCCCTGGAACGTCCCAGCATGGTCGATAAAGCCCAGCTTGGTCCCGTCCAAATTTCGTCCTACGGGACGAATAACGTACGTCCCATTTTAGTCCTCGTAGTACCAATTTCGCGACATCCGATATTCAGCCCAATCGACGTCGCATGGATCTCCACTATTCGTCCGAAATGTTTCGTCCATCAATGGTATCTAGAGGCGTGTTTATCAGCAATTAATTTTAATTTGTTTCACCTGTATTTGTATTTAAAATGATAATGATTAATGAACCACAAAATATTAATTTTATTATGAATATTATTATTTAACGTGAATTAATGAAATTACGTGTTAAATCAAAACTACTTAATTATTTAATTTATTTTATCTGTTCTAAATTTTTATATTTTTTATATTATTATTTTCTTAATTTTTATTTCCATTATTTTCATTTGATGAATTATTTCTACAATCAAAGCCAATTACTGTGAAAAAGCTGATCTAAGTTGGCCGCGCTAAAGTCCTTTTAAAATATCTGGTAGGCCAGTTTGTAGTTTCTTTTGTACGACGCCTTTACTCGATAGTTTGGAATCGGTTACCATAAAGTCCATAATGCGTTCTACACAAACGTTAAAGACTATAACAAAGTAATCTCTAGTATCGCTGATAATATATCATAAAAGTAAGTATTTTATTAAAAAACTGTTTGATTTTTTTAATGATTTTAATTCGATTTTTTAATGTGTCTTTTACAGAGGTAGGAAGAAAATATGTTTGATCACAGTCTATTCATTTTGAACCTGTACATTTTTCAATTTAACTTTTTAAGTTTATTATTCATTACTCTCACTGAACGGTTCGCCTATAGCTTTATATCATACTGTTATATTTTATATATTGAATTGTTTTTCCAAAAGTAAGATTTGGATAGATATCAAAAATAAGCTTCGAGAAACAGCAATTTCTAGAGTACATTTTTCATCCCATAGTCTTAATTTTTTTTAAAGAATAGTTTTAAATGGCTTAGTTTTATTTAGCTACTGATATGAAAATTAATTTTATTGTTTTTTACATTTGTATAAGGAAGGTTATTTAATTGTTTAATAGTTCGAAATTTATTTTGTTATATAGAAATTAAATAACTATATAAGTTTTGTAATTTATATGTTAACTGCTAATACTTGAGTTTCCAACTTTCGAAAACCTATCGTAAAAATTTAATAACCTTATATAATAAATTTAAATTCTTAATTTTAATGCAGAGTTCGTGTTATTACAATCAAATTGTACACTTGTTGCTTAATTTTTTCCATTATCTTGTATTTTAATGTTTTGAATAAAATTTTATTATCAAGTTTGGCTTTTAAAATTATTTGTGCAGAATACGATATCCAATGAACGTCCTAGTTTCATCCCTATGGAGCCATGATTGAACCAAATTAAAGGCCTTAAGACCTCTCTAGGTTTTATAGAAAGACATCCAGGGGACGACCGCCGTAATCGCCGTTGGACGTCCGAAAACTCGTCGCCGGGACGTACTACGGCTATAGACAAACCGGACATTTGGACATCCTTTAACGTCCAACCGACGTCAATCCTGGATTTTGGGATGTCCTACGGACGAAGGCAAGATCCGAGTGTGACGTCTATCGGATGTCCAAAGGACGTTCTTGTGTTTGCTGGGCTTTTCGTAGGATTCTAGTCAATTGTAACGTGTCCATTAGCTTGTGTAATCAAAGAACAGTCCTATTTTTATCAATTTCTATGAGGTTTTGATACTCAGCGTAGTATAGTACGGTAATTGTTTTGGGTAAATCTTTCTCAAACTTTAATTCTAATCTCACGCTTCCGTTCCGGATCAAGTGAAAGTGATCCGCTGTGTGAGAGAGATCCGCGGTGAGATCGTATACAAAAAGGCAATTTCCTTCCGCGAATTCTTCTCGATTAATTAGATTTCCTTCATCAATATTAAATTGTCCAGTTTGCAGAAATAGGTTAATGTAGGATCTCATACATGTATCATTCTTCATGTTCGGAGAAAGGGGTTTATTGGGGATACAGGTGCCGTCAACGTATAAAGCAATATGGTTTACGCCAAAGTTTTGGAAATTAAAAGGAGATTTCGAGTAATCTCCCAAATAAGCGCTTTGTTCTATTAATCCTATTATGACTTTCTTAGGAATTTGAGAATTAAATAAGTTGTCGCGTGTAGACATTTTCGATCCGACCGGAATAGAGTAGGTGTTACACTCACTCCTAATAATTGGATACTTCATTGTGACACGTTCCAACGCTTTCACGTGTGCCAGAATAATTTCAGGAATAAGTTTCACTTTTCTGATATACAGCGAAACTGTTTCAAATTTAACCTTATATTTAATGTCGCCTATCGAGTGAATGCTGAACTCGTTCGGGTTTTTGATAAACCGGAATCTGAGGTTGAGCAAATTCGGTAGAAAGCGTGACTGCTGACACATATCGATGTGAACTGTTCCAAACATATCAATTGTACCTTTTTTCGAAATCGACATTATTTTCTTAAATCCTTCGTTGCTCGTCAATTAATCAAATTTCCCGGCTGTGTCTTTGTAGAAGAGAGAACTAGTTAAAAAACTCTTTAGCCGGCCCTCCGAACGGTAATAGAGTTTGAATCATGCTTTTGTAAGCGTAATTCTGGGCGAATGTGGTAACCGATCTCTCATTCATAATTAAATAAACCTCGCTGAATAGGCTGTGAAGGAACAGATTTACAGGACCAACGGTTTCTTTGTCGTAGTCGGGATCAGCACTATCAGGTTTCACTAATTTTACTTGTACGTGGAGAAGCGTCTTGGACAGATCTAAATAGGTCTCCGAGTTTCCGGCAATGTCGAAATTAATGTTCGAATTTTCGTCTGCGTTGGAAACCGGATTGAATTCCACCCATTCTCCACTCACAATTCCGGTTTGCGTGAGTGGTACCTCGAAAAGATCTAATTCCGAGTTCCGCCAGTGCGAGAAGCAGAGGTCGAAATGGATATTATATAGGCTTATTTTGGTTCTAGAAGTGAGTTAAAAAAGCGAAAATGGACAGTTCAAAGATATCGTGATTGAAAACGCCACGTTAATTATTTACCAAGGTTTTTTACATTTAAGTTCGCGCCTGTGTTACAACGCGTTCGATGAGGTACCCTAATTTAATTAAAAACTACCTGTGTTATGACATATTTCACTTACGTGAATTTGATTTCTGAGTTCTTTTTAGGGCACGTCATGCGGAAAGAGAAGCGCAAATAAAATCTTTAACCGAATGCTTCGGGCTCATGCGCTTCTGTAGACTAAAAGTGAGTGTTCTGAAGAAAACACTTTTCTAGTAGTCGAAAATCCACTCGTTACTTGTCGCCTAGTCGCCGAGAGGTAGCGCTTTGTCTCGTCGAAGTTGTCTATAGTATTATCATAAGTAACATAATACCAAAAAAACGGCGCGCCTGTCAGATCTGTTGCGGCAACGTAAAATATACAAATGCACCAACCAGAAACAAAATTTAGCGCGCCGACAATTCGACGAAACTACGAGTGTCTAACAATTTTTGTTCAATCGAAATGATAAATATAAAATATTAACGATATAAAATTCGGACTCCATCCTTTTCCTCTACAGGGTGCTGCGAGGCCCTTTTGTGCCAGCCTGTGCTTAACCGCAATGCTCTTACTACTAACTCGTTGTTGGCATGATGGCAGCTTAGTCGCTCGCTCTACACTAACTAGACTCGAGAACTGGTCCAAGGGCCGCGCAACACCCGGTATAATTTAAAAGTTTTTAACCCTTTTCTTCGAGGGATACCGGATTGGTAGAAATGAAATTAGCAAAAAGAGACCTACCACGAAAACCATTCCGGATTGTGGAGTTATACTAAAAAAGTATAGCAAAGGCTAGAAGTGCCATACTTAACATTAATTGATTTACATTTGGTAACAAGTTGTGTAAGGGAATTAAGTTCGTCAATTGCCTGAAATTTCGTTTCAATTCTGCACAGCAGTTAATAGGAAGAGCGATGGACATCGTAAAGGAAGAAATTGTTGCTAAGCTTATAAGCAACAATAAGCTCTCCTGCAAGGAGACGGATATTCTCCCTAAGTTCTCGCTGAGGAACAGGAAGGGTGGTGTTAACTGGGTTCTGGGGCCAGCCTGCCCTGCTTAATTCGTGGAAGGTGAAAAAGAAGCTCAATTTGGGCTACTACGTGGTTGGAGTCCGAGACTATGTGTATCTTCCAAGATGCTTTAAGTGCATGAATATTGGACACATAGAAGGAGGGGGCATTGAAAATAGACGGTATTGTTACCTATGCTCAGAGGATTACAGCTACAAGGATTGTAGGAGTGATCTTAAAACTAGCAGAAACTGTGCCCTGAGTAATAGGGTAAAGAATAACAAACACAACACTGGATGGCC
The DNA here is from genome assembly GCF_980474605.1 of Leiobunum rupestre. Classification (NCBI taxonomy): domain Eukaryota; kingdom Metazoa; phylum Arthropoda; class Arachnida; order Opiliones; family Sclerosomatidae; genus Leiobunum; species Leiobunum rupestre. The sequence continues at coordinate 61,846,662 of NC_143390.1, read as the reverse complement.
AGTGTCCTGTGTATAAGAAGGAGTTGGAGTTTCTAAAGAGTAGAACCAACTATGGAGGAGAGTAGGAACCTAAGTTGTCTGCAGGTCAACCTAGGCAAGGGCAAAACTGCAACCTCTGCGCTTAGACAGTGCTGCCAGGTGATATATATTGTAATTTAGTTGATATCGGTAGAACGAGATGGCGTTGTAGTCTTGGATTCGAGAAATAAAAGAGAATCTTCTGGAAGAAGTCACGTCATCAGCAGCGCAACGGCACAGTTTATTGTATAAAATATGTAATAACGTCGCATCATATTAAAGCTTATATTTGTTACGTTAAATAACGTCTAGATTAGTAATTCTTATATAACCAACTAAATAGAGGTTGTAGTTAAATATTCTTACTAAATAAAGGAATATTACACCAGGAAGGCGCTATAGACTTTGCCTTACTACAGGGTTCATATGCAATTAACGGTCGGGTAATAGGTCTACCCATGGGAACAAGGAGTGTCTGTTCCAAAGGCAATACAAAGGCCGCTGTAGCTGTCTTCAACCCTCAGGCACAAGTGATCTTGCTCTACGAAGACTCTTACATGGTTGTGGTGGTGTGATTCTGGGGAATCTAAGCTTATACCTGTTATCCATTTACATATCACCAGGCGATGACATTGAATTCCATATCGATAAGATTGCGAATCAATTGGGAGTGCAGAGTGGAAACAAGGTTATCTTGTGTGGTGACTTTAACGCCCATCACGTGCTTTGGGGATCAAAGCACCACGATGAGAGGGGTATGTTGTTAATCAACTTGTTCAACTCGTTTGATTTGAATGTCGAGAACGGTCAGGGTAGTGGTCCGACGTTCTGGACCGTTAATGGTGCGAGTTGCGTGGATCTTACGGTTTCCAGTATGGAAATTGCGAGTAGAGTATTTGAATGGCGTGTCAGCAACGAGGAAAGCTGCAGTGATCACAAATAAATTTTTTTGAAATTGGTGATCTTGTCCTAGAGAATGATTCGAATGCAATTCGTATCAAGGAAATTGATCTTGAAAGGTTGCAAGATATTATCGTGACTGACTTGGTGAGGTTGATGGAGTCTCCACTCAACAATGAGGTTGAGGTCAAGGCATGCGTGGTGGAGATTAATAATCTCATTATTGTGCGTTCGAAAGAATGATCAAACTTGCGTGAAAATAAGGGTCACAAGTCCACTTCCTGGTGGTGGAGCAAACTAAGTGGGAAGAGGAAGGAGTTACGAATGCTCAGGAGGATGTTCCAATGAACCAGGGACCATGCAGCCCGGGAGGCGCTTAAGGTTGAGTACTGTCGTGAGTCAAAACGCTATAAAGCACTTATAGCAGACTCAAAGCTAAAGTCCTGGCAGGATTTCTGCACCAAGGTTTCAAGGGAGGATTCTTTCTCCCTACCTTATAAGTTGGCCACAAAGAAGGTCAAATGTAAGAATGCATTAAATTGCATCAAAAAACCAGATGGTTCTTTCACCTCAGGTATTGAAGAGACGTGGTCTACACTCTGGCATACTCTTTTTAAACAGCACTCCTTGGATGATGATGAGGAGGTTCATCCCATCTGGTCAAGCCGAAGTTCAGCTTCAATCTACACGCGCATTTCAGACAGGTTAGTCCCCTGGGACTGCGCCCAAGACGTTCGGACGGTGCGGGTGTCTGCAATTCCGAATAGAGCGGTTCCTCCATGTTTCGGTCCTGTCTCACCATATTGCAGTGTGAGGGTTATCTGCTTGACATTTGGCAGCCGCCTTCTATTTTAAGGAAGACTTTCTATTAGTACGGCTGGAAGGACGTCGGATTTGACCATAGAGAGACGGGACTAGTCAGTCTCTACCTTGGCTTATCTTAACCGGGAGTTTACCCGGCGTCAGGTTCGTCCAGACGGGCGTGATCCCCAGTCCAAAAACATTTAGAAGACCTTTCTGTAGCAAAGTTTCAATCCGGTCTCGCCGTCGCCGGTACAATCCAGGCCGCTAATATGGCGCTCGAGGACATATTACTCAAACCCGACGCTCGACTGACTAAGATCGTCCAAAAGGAGATCCGTGAGCTCTTCGTCGTGCTCAAGGATATAGTCAGCCAACAGGACTGTAAGCTCGCCCGTTTATCGGGCAAACTGGAAGAAAAAGAAGGAATTATCAATAAATTGCTTGTTGCCCGTCCCTCCTTCGTTGCAACCGCTAGTAAGGGTGCATCGCACCATCTGGCTCCAGCTCGAAAGGAACCGCCTGTTTCTTAACCCAAATCGGTCCCGAATGATCACGTCGTTTTGGTGTCATCCATTCTAAATCCCACTGCTGTGTGCGAAGTGGGGATTGGTCCACCCAATGCTGCACCTTCTGCTGGGTTGAGTGGCTTGCGTCAAAGGTGAGACCATCAGTAGTGGGGTTCTGCTACCCATGCTGGATTTGTCACCTGTCCGGGCTTGGGGACGCTGGCGTAGGGCACTATGATGATAGGCCTCCGGTGGTATGGTCTCTGTTACTAGGTACACCGGGCTATATATTCTGACACACTGCCACATAAGTATAACACTCGTGCGTGGCTGGGACTATCTTAACATTATACAGAAACATTGATAGTATACCTTTTAACTTAATTAACAAGACCAATTAGTATAACCGAACTTAGCGTTACATAAAAATTAGTTTGAACTTCACAAATTATATAACATATTATTTAATTTTAAAAGATCAGTTTTCTTTAGCCATGTAAGAATTTGTTCTTTAAAAATATGGAAATTTGTACATTTTTTTATATCTTGATCTAATAAGTTATATATTTCAGGACCTAGATAGCGAGCATGTTTTTGGCTGATCGTTTTATAGGATCTTGGCGTAAATAATTTTCCTACTTCTACATATCTGGTGTCGTAAGTTTTAGTCAAGTCGATAAGTTGTCTGTGTTTGAAAGTGTATAATAAAATTTCTTTAACATATAAATGTTTAACAGAAAAACTTTAAATTCATCATATAGTAATTGATTTGGGTAATAATAATTTCGTTTCAGACATATGCGTAGAATTTTTCTTTTTAATATTTCTAATGGTACGATTGTAGTTTCATAAGTACCACCCCAGCCGATTATTCCGTATGCTATAATTGATTGAATTAGGGCGTAATATACTGTTAGAAAGTTTTTAATTTTACGGAATTTATACATACATAGTCGAATTTTATTAGTGATATAGGTCACATGTTCATTCCACTTTAGATTACTGTATTATTACCCCCAGATATTTTAGTTTATTAACTCTTTTTAACTTTGAACATTTTGCAGTGCAGTTTCTATAATTATTATTTTCGTGAATTTTTAATTCATGTAACAAATCTATAGTCGTTCTCGAGGAGAAACAAATATAATAAGTTTTATTTATGTTGAGTGTTAATAAATTTTCCTTAAGTTTCATATAAACTCTATTTAAAGCCCTTTGTGTCTTGGAAAAAACTTCTGCCCATCAATTTCGATGTTACATAGATTATTTATGTATTTTAAATACAATATCGGGCCAATAATTGTACCTTGAGGTATACCAAATTTCATTACTAATGAGTTACTTATGGTATTATTTATTTTAACTATTGTATATCTCTCGAGTAAATAGCTTCTAAACCAATCTAATACAACTCCACGTATACCAGATTTTTCAAATTTCTGTATTAATATAGGGTGGGAGACAGCATTGAATGCCTTTTTTAAGTCCAAAAACACGCCAATAGATTTTACATTTTGATCAATAGTTTTATATTATAACATTTCTGTTAGCTCAAAAATAGCGTCGCTAGTACTAAGACCTTTTCTAAAACCGTATTGATTTTTCGATAAATATTTTGAGCTCTCCAGGAAGTTAATTAACTGATTTTTTATAACTTTTTCAAATATTTTAGAAATGTTCCTGATTTGAATATTGGTATAATTATTGCTTTTTTAAATTTATCTGGGAAAATTCCCGAGGTTAATTATAAATTTATAATATGAGATAAGGGAGTTGCTATGTACGGGTTTAGTTTTTTTAAGGTTTTTATATTTATGTCGTCGTGGCCATTAGAATTAGAATTTTTTAAAGATGCAATTATTATTTTTATATCATTCGGAATAACCGACGAGAAAAAAAGAGGCCTGGTATTATTTTCAGTTGGGTCTGTGTTAGAGGATGCATTTACAGTAGTCGTTAGGATATCATTAGCTAATTTTCACCAATAGAAGAGAAATATTCATTAAAAGAATTCGCTATTTCTTTCGGTTGTTTATCACTTAAATAAAATATGAAAGTAATATTTATATAAATATTATTTTTATATTTCATTTTGTCTATTGGGTTGATTCATTTATAGCTTTCCATATAAATTTGGAGTTACGGTTACAATTTTCTATTTTAATTTTAAAGTGATCGTTTTTTATGTATCTGATTAACTGGGTTAATTTATTTCGTTATTTTATATAATTTTTTAATGCAACGTTAAATGGTTCTTTATTAATACGCTTAGCTTATGCATCTCTTTTCCTTATCGATACAATTATTGAATTTGTTATCCAAGGTTTTATTTTTTTATGAGAAATTAAATGTGTCGTTTTTTTGACTTTAGATCAATATGTTTCATTAGGGTCGTTTTCTTCAAAAACTGAGTTCCACGGTTCTTTTTACACCTCACAAATTGTCTCTTCCTACGGACATCTGGGCCGCAAACCCAGCTTCCCGTCTTAGCCTCCCTTGCGTTGCGACCACGCCATCTAACAGCAAGTACGGGTTTATACTGGGGGTACCACTGGGTCGTTCGACTCCCCTTGTTGGGCTCCGAGTTTGTTGGTGGGCCCCTGAGATGAACATAACTTCTTTTACTATGGATAATTATCAAACTTAACCACAAAACCACCCTAAATCGAACTCAGTTCGTACATATAACACCTCAGCTAGTTTATCCCAAACTAATGTTAAGACCTCTGGTACCGTTCGCGGCTCTAAGGGTCTCGCTGACAATACTAAGGTCGTTCTTCATAAGATTGACCCTCAGAAGTCCTCACAGTTCTTGTCGCCCTCCGACGATGATTCTGTTGACCCTATGCCTACTTGTCTTTCCAACTCTCACTCAACTACCCCGGTTGCTCAGGTCAGTAAACGCCTTCCCTTGGAGCGCCTGGAGCAGGAGGTGGAAAGCGTCCTCAGTGCCCCCAACGCCTGCTTTACCATCGGCGATAGTTCCAAGATCCGCGCGATCTTCTCCAAGTTTCGTCACGAGATTGACGACCACATTGATTGTACCATTTCCCAGGCGGCCCTGCCCCGGTCCGCTTCCTCTGTTTCTCTTCCTGTTACGTCCTCGGCAACCACTCCGAAGCAAATGCCTAAGCCCAAGCCCAAGCCCTTTGGCCGCCCCTCGGACTCTACTTTACTTTTATACCCGGTTCTGCTTACACTTCTGACGCCCTTCGCAAGGAGTTGCGGCGTACGATTAAGCCGGCTTCTCTGGGCGTAGCTATTACCGCTATGCGCAATTGCTCCAAGAATGGCGTTGTCCTGCAATGCCGCCACAAAACCGACGTATCTAATCTTCAGTGTTTTGTGCAGGAATCGAGTTAATTGAAAGATTCTGTGCAAACTCTCTTGCCTACCAAAGTCCGCCGCCGAACTATAATCCTCGGTGTAGACGATTTACTTACCTCTATTCGCTCACAAAACGACTTACCTTTTCCCGCTGACGACATCTGTCTGTTTCGGCCTGCACGGCAAGGACTCCTCTCGGCATTGGATCCTGGACTGCTCACCCGCGGCCTTCTCCTACCTTAAGAAGCTCCGAAAAATCCACGTGGTATGGACGCGTAACTTCGTTAAGGAACACATTAGTGTTCCTCGTTGTTTAAAGTGCGGCTTAAATGGTCACACCAGGCTGAAATGCCTCAGCTCGTTTCAGTACTGTACGCTTTGTAGTGGCGAGCACCTCTACACCTAGTCGTAGTTACTTACGTTAACTCGAACGACGTCATTCTAGGATCAACTATACCTTACCTGTTCGCAAAAATTAATATTGGCCATAGCAACGCAATTACTGCTCTTCTTCGTCAATTTTGCCTGGAGGAATCTGTCGACATCCTCCTAGTCTCTGACCCCTTTCTTCTCTCTGGTAATGTAATGGGCTTTCCAGTCACTTCCCCCATTGTCTCGCCCTCGTTTCTCCCGAAGTGTGAAATCGTGGTCCCCAACAGAACTCTCGATGTTCTGATACGACGCTGTACCGACGACATCGTCAGTGTTGATGTCCGTGCTTGTGGTTAACTTTTGCGCATCTCCTGCGTTTATGCAACGCCTACTTGTCACTTTGACACCTTCCTTCGTGATCTGACCGCCACAGTCCATGACTTTGGCAACCATCATGCGCTGGTGGGTCAGGACTTAAACTCCAAGCACGGCTTCTGGGGTTCTCCTACTACAGACTCCAGGGGTCTTGACACGCTTGATTTCCTCAACAGTGGAAATTTTTATGTTTTTAACGATCCCACTATGGGCCCGACTTTTGTGACTGCTGGCGCGGCTACTCAAAGCGCCGTCCTACGTACTAGCCATATCGACCTTACTCTGGGTCTTCAAGGTCATTCATATTTTATCTCGAGAACCATTTGGATTAGAAAAATGGTTCCAATTAGAAATGTGTTCTACGTTTAATTTTAAGTCTATTCAACTTTGACCCGATCTAAGTTGACCAATGGGAAGCCGAGAAATGTTAGACCAAAAACCATAAGGTCGTGTGTGGTATTCTAATGTTAAATTTCTATTTTTTTATAGGAGGGGTATACAAAATATTTTTTCTCGAAAACAAAAAATATTACCCTCTCAGTTTTTTGACTGCAACTAAAGCGCGTATAGGGAATGCGGAAAAAAATTAAATTTTGAAAAATAAAAATGAGCTATTTTCAGGGTCAAAGGTCAACTATTTAAAACTTGATTTATTATATTTTATCTTTTATAAAGCATGAACCTAAGTGCTTATTGATATTGCGCTCTTCAATTCCTTTAAAATGAGTCAGGTTTTAAATATTTGGGTTAAGTAGAAGCTGAGATAAAAAATGGTTAATGGTAGAGTTCAAGGTCATTTTCAAAAATGTGGCTACACTATATCTCAGCAACCGCTCAATCAATCTTCCCAAAATTTTCAGAATCGACTTCTACGGCCAAAATAACCCTAAATACAAGTTTGGCGATGGTCGGATGAACAAGTGGGACAATCTGTCCTGGAATGACCCTTTACGGATTGGCGTATCCTTGACGACGTTTCGTTATAAAATCATCGTTTGATCCTTTTTACCATCACCAGACGCCCACTCACTACCACAATTCTGGCTACAGTGTTAGTAATGTGGATTGGGCCTCTTTTCAAGATGACGCCTCTCGCCGTCTTAGCGATCTTACTGACCTGGTACTAGACAGCCCGGCTTCTGTCGATAGTTTTGGGTCCTTTCTGACACAGTTCATCACTGAGCTCTGCGATACTTACCTCAAGAAAAAGAACCCACTTCACCTTTATATATCTGTTCCTTGGTGGTCCAAGGATCTAGCCCTGCTCCTCAAACGCGTTTCGGTCCCCCGTCATCTCTTCCAACGGTGCTCAGAAGCAACCCTCCGACTTACCTACAAGGCAACTTACTGCAAAGAGCTGTCGCTCTATAAGCTTGCTGTTCGGTGGGCCAGGTCTGCCTCCTGGCAATCCTTTTGCTCAGAGGAAGACGCCGCCGAACCTTTCTCTCTCCCCTACAAGATCTGCACGCGCCGTCTCCGCGGCCCCACGACGTTGAATTGCGTCGGGGTGCTGACGGAATACTTACCTCCAATTTTTTGCACACCCTAGAAACTATCGCCAACTCCCGATTCCTACCCGACTCTGCGGACGATGACCTATCGTACCATACTCACCTGCGTGCCTTCACGCTGACTCCTCCGGACTGCCCGGATGACTAACCTTTCGATGATGCGGAACTTACTGCGGTCTTAACCGATTTGCCTACAAATCGTACTGTGGGTATCTCGGCTATTCCCATTGCTGTCCTCCCTCGAGACCACTCCACGGTCCCGGGGTTACTTCTTCACCTATAAATCAGCTGTCTCCGTCTCCGATACTTTCCTGCATCCTGGAAGGTTTCGAAGCTGGTCCTCTTTTCCAAACCCAGTAAGGATCCATCTCACCCCCGCTCTTACCACCCTATCTCCCTTCCGGACACTTTAGGGAAGGTTTTAGATAAACTGCTCACGAGGAGACTTAATTACTTCCTTGAGCACAACAACCTGCTCGACCCTCAGCAATTTCGTTTTCGTCCAAGCAAATCTACCACGGATGCCTTGTCCCGGGCTGACTCCCGTATCGAGCAGAACATGCGCGTGGGGAGTAGTATACCCCCCTCTTTCTGGATACGCGTGGGGGTGCACCGTGCTTTCCCCCACGCGCCCAAAGCTGCGTGACGGGGGGAATGAAGCGGGGAATCGCGATTCCATCCCCCCTCGGGTGCGCGTGACCCGAATAATTAATGAGATTAACTGGTGTTAATTAATTAGCCTAATTAGTCGACCTGTCAATCAAGTTAACTAGAGTGCAGGTGTTCAAGGTCAAAAGGGTGAATATTAATGAGCGTGGTTTACCGTTAGGGGTCATTGACCTGTTATATGGATAGCATTTTTGCCGTGAATTTAACATGTGTTTAGGGTAAAGATCAACAAGTGGTTACACTCTATAGGTTTATTATATGTTTGAATATTAATTTATGGCGGGGAAACGGGTAAAGTTTGTACCTTTATGATTACACGTTAACCGTTAGGGGTAATTGGCCTGGTTGCTATATGGTTAACAACTCATTAGCATTTTTGACGGGGATTTAACATGTGTTTATGATGATGTAAGCGCGAAAAGGATCAATGAACAAGTGGAGAAGGGTAAAGTTTGCATGGTTTAATTACCTGTCAACGGTTAGGAAGCGTCTTTGGGATTATGGACCTGAACAAGTGATCTCTTTTAGTGGATGTTATATGGTTGAACTTTTAGCATTTTGGCGGGAAAATTATTTAACATGTTCTGAAGACGGTTAGCGCGGAAGTATAACCTGTCAAGACATCAATGTTAGGTAGCGTCTTAAGTAATCTTAAGAAGTAAATATTAATGAGTTTTATAAGCTGTGTTTTAATAACTGTTAGGAAGCGCGATAAAAATGACTTAACAGAACGGGGTAAAGTTTGTAGGCTGGTCAGTGTCTCTTTTAACGGTTGTTACATGAACTCTTAGTAATTTTGGTTGGAAATTCATGTGTTTTGGCCGCCATCTTTAATGTTTCATATTCAAACGGGTTCCATCTTTGTTATTTTTAGGAAATTTACCATAAATACTTTAGATCACGTTCAAGCTTGTTTTAAACAAGTTGTTGCTAACAGATTTTTATATATATTAACCTTAAACGTCGCATTTAAAGTCGCTAGGCCTAAGGTAGTGCCTTGGGTGTAATCTGAAAAAATATCATGACAATGCATCATGTATTAATTTTATATTACCGTTAATGAGGACGCTCGGTAAACATTGTACATTACGGGGTAAAGTTTTATTGTTAAGCCTAGCAATCGTGAATAATAAGCCTAAAATTTATGAATTGTAAACTGTGTATTCAAGGTTATTTTTGGGGTAAAGTTTGTGAAGAAATTAGAGAGTTTAGTTTCCATCTTGGATATTTCAAGTTTTTTTTTAACATAGTCAATACGTTAAAGGCTTCTTAATAGTACAGATAGTATATCCTGTCGTCCGTAAGGAAGCGTCTTTGGGGTCATCTCACAGGGACATGTGTTGAAGCTCAAGTGAAAAGGGTGAATTACATATCAAGGATGGCCAAAAGACATTTCAATAACTCGCATTTCGGCGTATGTAACAAGTTTTCCCTATATGGTTCGATCAAAAAGCCGCGTCACGTGATCATCTGATTTACGGCTATTGAAAGGTGTCTTCCATAAATTAAATTATTAGTTTGTCAATCATGCAATGCATTTTTTAGGTATAAAAGTCGCTATCTATGGATATTTTCATTCGGATACATGATTACCTGATACGAAAACTGTACAAGTTTCAATATTTGGTAAAGTTGCCAAACATTATTCGTGTAAAGTTAATCTAACAATGCCTCACGTTTATAAATCGTTTACGTATACATTGTTTTATATTTCCGTACCATCGGTCTGGTCTAATAAGAAATTGAACATGTTTTGTTCGCGAAAGATAAGAAAGGCTGAAATTTAGAAACTATCATTTTTAATATTGACTTAGGCTCCTATCATAAGCAGACATGGGCGTATTGTTATATTTACAGATTCTATTTAGTTTTTAGAGTGGCATTGTCGTTTTTCACCACTAGGGGTAAATTGACATTTTTTAAACGTAACAAATTACGAACGTTACTTAATTCGTTGACTGAGGGTAATAAAGACCATTATTGTATTGCCATTTTTCACCACTAGGGGTAAATTAGGAACTTAGTGGCAGCACACACTACCCTGATTTACTTGACCTTTCAGCCAACGAAATGTCCCCGAATTTAGTATAATGGTTGTTAGTAACAACCACCTATGGACTATAATACAGTGAAATGACCGAAAAGGTAGAAACGGTCATAATAAAAAGGGCCAAAATGCTAACAAATTTAAAGATAATACTTGGTCTTCAAGAATAAAACTCGGACCAAAGAGTCAAAAAGCTATAACTATTATTGAAAACATTAACAGTTACTCTTTGTTAAAATTAGAGTATTATAATTCACCCTTTTAACGCATACTATTATTATTTTATCGTCACAAGATTGACTTAGTTAAATATAAAATGTATGACATGGTCGTTCGTATTTCATAACGTCATGCTTCATAGAATAGTGGTCGGGAATAAATAACTGGCAGGTGTTTTAATTTTTAAAAAGCGTCATTTTTACCCGAGAGATAATGGAAATGGTTGAAAGGAAATATTTAATTTGCGGAAAGTCGATAAGTATGACCAAAGTCAAAAAGCTATAACTACTATAATCATTAACAGTTACACTTTCTGTTATAATTAGAGTTTAAGGTAGAATTGTTAGTTTATCTCCCGTGTTTTTTAATGTAAACATATTATATAAAAATTAATTGCATGACAAAGTCTTCGGATAATTTAGAAGGGTAGGTGTTGATATAAAAAAACCGTTACAAATAATTACACATGTGTTATAGAAGTTCCTAAGCGTCCCGCAAGAGGATTTTAGTTTATTACGAAAACTTACGCGTGTATTAATAAAAAGCGTTAGATAAATTACCATGTGTAATAAAGTTTCCATAGCGTCCCGCTTGGGGGTTTTGTAAATATAAATAGAGGCGCGCGTTTATTTGCATTAATTTGGCAACTTGCATTTGACTCGAATAAGATGTAATTGTTATTATTTGGACACAATGGATTTTGACCGAAGAGTAATAGATTATTAAGTCTGTTATTTTTTAAATTTAAATTTTAGAAAAAGTTCGTGCATTGCACCGAAACATGTTGTCAGAATTTATAGCCCGCTGTACCGGTAAAATCAAGAAACCACACCAGCGGAGGCCCATCATCAGAATGCCCTACGCCAGCGTCCACAAGCCCGGACAGGTGACAAAACCAGCACGGGTAGCAGAACCCCACTACTGATGGTCGCACCCTCGAAGCAAGCCGCTCAACCCAGCAGAAGGTGCAACAATGGGACGACCAGCCCGCCACTTCGCACACAACAGTGAGACAGAGAACGGATGCTCTAGCAACTCCGGCCGACACCCCACCTACAAAGGCAGGGAGCCAAGCCCTTGGGAGAGAGCGCCTAAAGGGGAACGGCAGGCACGCAGAACCCGGCACAGCTGGCACCGGAGATCCCGGTGTGATCCAAAAGGCCGGGAGATGGGACCGCTGCGCCCTCATACGGAGGCCCGCAGCCCCACAGCAGGCAACCCAATCCGCCGAGGCGGCCAGTTTGCCCGGCCCCTCTCCATTAGCCTGGGCCGAAGCCCAGTATCCAGCCCACACCTGACCGAAGTCGGAGGTTGGAGATAGGACCCTTTGGACGGAGCTAACATCTCCCGGGTTACAAGAGCCGGACCCCGACTCCCCGGTAAAGCCACCAGTTATTGCACACTCCGACCCCTTGAGGGAAATTGCACCGAAACACCCAACTGTTCACCAATAAGGTCAAACGTGGTCTCGATTATAAAGGCGAAAATTAAAAAGCTTTTCTACAAGAAGACTTATTATGCCACAGGATTCTTGACAACCCATTCAAACCAGTTGATGCGCTACTCAAAAGCTACCCAACCAAGCCAGGTCCATCTCAAGCCGGTCCATCTAAGCCAGTAGACGACGGCTGGACGGATATAGTCGTAGAGTTTTCCCGCCATAAAGATTTCGGGATAAAAATTGCAATTTTCAAATATAACTTGTATTTAGACGTAAGGCGTTACGTTAAAAATAGCGATCGGCCAACCGCAACGAAAGAAGGCGTTTGCGTGAAATTAGATTCGGCGTTAAAAGAATATCTAGATAGTTTATGAAGAAGGTGATTACTCATCGAGAAGGGTGAAGTTCTCGTTTACAAGAACCGTGGACGTCACTACGAAAAACTATTAAACTTGCAGAATTCCGGCGAAGTTTACGACAACGATTCAAACCGTATTAAATATTTACGCTGGACATTAAAACAATGGCCCTCGATTTTAGCACCCGTTTCAACCCTAAAAACTTTTACTCAATAGATAAAATCATTGCCAGTTCTTCTCGAAAGTATAGGTGTAAAACTATACTATTCGAATGTAATTTTAAAAATTTAGACAAATTAATCAACGCCGATATCAGTACTCAACTGACCCAAATTTTCCAATCGATATTAGGCAGAATAACGGCCGATAATTTAGGCTACACGAGTGTCAGGGTGGTGGTAATTTCCGATGAGCTGCAGGATCCGATAAATTTCCAATTAATGAATATCAATGAGTTGACAGCTGAGAGAATTTTAACGGGGATTGAAAAGGTAGCGCAGTTTGTTAAGACAATTTATTTAGATTCGCCCCTTCGATTTGACCTAATATTTCTTCAAGATACCCCTATGAGAGGACCTCCTCGCAGCGTTAGAGCCAGAAGTTATGAATGTCTAGATCAGTATATCAACCAAGGTAATACATTTATTCCCATTAGAAATACGGACAATTTATGTTTTACGAGAGCACTCGCGGTGGGAAGAGATTTGGCCGACTATCAGCATTTAAAAAGTTTAGGACAGGGTGCTAGTTTTAACGAATACCAATTAAACACAATTAGAAACGGAAAAAATCCGAACAAGAACTCGAAGCCAAAAAATTACACGCCCTAGCGGGGGTTCCCGAAGGTCCCGTAGAAATAATAGACATTAACCGTTTCCAAAATATATTACCCGACTACCAAATTATTAATCGCGGCAGACGATAATTTCGATAGTGTTTTTAGGACCTTACAAAGAAAAACAAATTTTCCTCTTAAAAATTAAAGACCACACCCACGTCGTACGATCTTATTCGGCCATGTTTGGGGCAAAATATTATTGTAAATTTTGTCTTACCCTGTTATATAAAGACAAAGAAAAAAAGAGTCATGACTGCGGACCCGAGCTTAAATGCCGCAGGTGTCGCGGCCCGGTATTCCACCCTAGTATAGAGCACGCAACCCGTTGTAATGACTGTAATCGGTATTTTGCCGGACCAAATTGTTTCTCCCAACACGTAGAACTAGGAACCTGCCACGTTTTAAAACGGTGTTTGAATTGCGACAAAAACTATGAAGGTGATCATGATTGCGACAAAAAATGCGCTTTTTGCAAAATTGAGCACCCCAAAAACGAGTGTCACCTCGTCCCATTAGAAATACAATCAAATGAGAAACGGGTATGCTATTTTGATTTTGAGACAATAACGACGGACACTAAAATTAGACCAATTTTAATCATTTCCGCGATGCAATAAGCGCCATTTTCGACCAATTATGATTACCGGCAATTTCACGGCGTTGATTGCGTTCAAAATTTCCTAGATTATTTATTAGCATGCCAGGTTAAAGTTAATGGTCGCAAAAGAGATACGGTTACGAGGCCGGTCTTTGAAAACGTCATATTAATTAGCCATTTCGGGAGTTGTTTCGATACACTCCTTATTCTTAACGGTCTATTAAAACGAAAAATAAAACCCGAGATAATTTATAGCGGTTCCAAAGCCATGGGTATGTTTCTCGCCCAATTTAAAATAGCCTTTATCGATAGTTACATGTTCCTACCTACAGCCCTTCGAAATTTCTCGAAAACGTTTAAGATTGTCCAAAATAAAGGTTATTTTTGTTATTCATTCGCTACGGAAGACAATTTAGATTACATCGGCGCCCTCCCCGAGAAAGAATATTTTGGTATCGATAAATTTACGGACGAGGAAATCGTAGAATTTAATCAATGGTACGATTCCCAACGTTACGTCGTTTTTGATCTCAATAAAGTTTTAACCGAATACGCGATCGATGACGTTAAACTTTTACAGAAAGGATTCGATAGTTTTAGAAATGTATTTTTAAAAACCGTCGATTTTGATTTGTTAGGGTCAAACGCCATAACGTTGCCGGGAGCCGTAACACATTTATTCCTTAGTAGATTTTTCGAACCAAACACTATTGCGATTGTTCCGGGGACGGGTTATAGGAAACGCCATAGTGTCAAGGCCCTAAAATGGTTCGCTTATTTGGGAAAAAAACTCAACGTGACATTTCAAACGGCTCGATCGCTAGGTGGAGAACATGTAATTTACCCCTATCGATTAGACGGTTATTGTTCCTCGCCCGAAATAATTGCCGAATTTTACGGCTGCCATTACCATAAATGCCCACTGCACACTGACCATCAGGCTTACGATAAACAGTTAAAAGATTTAAATTTAAATATTTATCTCAAAACCTTAGACCGCGAATTTTTTTAAAAAAGGAAAGGCCTAATGCACAGTTTATTAGAATATGGGAACACGAAAATGATGAGTTAGTAGGGGATCCAGCGAGTTTTTGAGATTCCCTACGCCATTCGTGGGGGGAGGGTCGAAAACTTCGTAATTTACGCCGAAGCCACTCCCGATCGACCAATCAAAGTCGTGGATTTTAATAGCATGTACCCTTCCGTCCAGATGAGTTCCTATAAATATCCCAAATCGAGTCCCGAAATTATAACTTGTAACTTTAATTTTTCCGTTAACGCTTAAATTGGCCACATTAAAGCTACGGTGCTGCCACCTACCGATTTAAACCTCCTTATTCTCTCAGCTAAAATTAATAGTAAAATTTATTATACTATCTGCTACAAATGTGCAGCTGAACAATGTTTCGAATGTACCCATACTGATCGAGAGCGTAGCATAACCGACGTGTGGATGACCCCCGAGTTTTATCTAGCGATAGAGTACGGTTACAAATTTAATAACATTCACGAAGAACACCATAATCAAGAGACATTCGATAAAGATTGCCCGCTATTCGACGACTATATTCGCCTTTTTTATAAAATCAACGTTCAAAATTCGTCGTATCCAAAAGACATAATTACATTAGAACAAAAACTTAATTATTTACGAGACTTTAATGAAATTGACGGGTTAGATTTAAATTTATATGATATAACCGATAATCCGGCTTTAAAAGCCATTGGAAAACTTAGTCTAAACAGTCTGTGGGGCAAAAATTCCATTAATTTAAATAGAGGCCAAAGTGTTTTTATTAATTCTTATAAGGAATTAGTCGAAATTTCAGACGATAAAACCAAAGAATTAACGGATTTTAAACTACTAGACAATGCTATAGCCTTAGTCACCACTCGTTTTCGGGAAGACTACGTTCCAACTTATCGGACAGGGTCACCAACGATAGGCGCGTTTGTAGCTAGTTACGGCCGTATTAAATTATACAAATTAATGGCTCAAATTGGTCCTAATTTAAATTACGTCGATACTGACTCTGCTTTTCTCTATATGAGTAAAGACTTAAATATTCCGCTAGGGACTACCCTAGGTACATGGGCTGACCAGTATCCCAATGAAAATATAAAAGCCTTTGTTTCCTTGGGATGTAAAGCCTATTCAATTTTATTCGAATCTGGAAAGATTGTCACTAAACTTAAAGGCATAAAATTGACTAAAAAACAGTCAATTGTAAACTTTCAAGCTTTAAAGGACCTCGCTACACGCAACCAACAATTGAAATATAGCGTCGAAGTCCCATTTAACGTGAAACGTTTAAAAACGGGGTAGCTATTCCAAAAACCAGCTGAAAAACTCCTTGGATTTACGTCAAACAAGCGGTTCTTTAAAAGCGACGGTACCAGTATCCCTTTTGGCTACAAAAATATCATTTAAAATTAATTGTATCTATAAAAATATGCATTGAGTTTTTGAATAAATTTGAATGAAATTAAAAATATTTTAATCGATTAATTATTTGTGTTTTGTAATAAATTAAAATGTATCGATAACAATTGATTCATTTCGAAAAATGGGGCCGCTGAATAGTATCGAAAATGATTAGTTTCTCTTAAAAAGACACTGATCAAAAGGCCGGGACAAGCTGGCGTGTAAAAAGCGAAAGTTGTTGCTGTTCGAGATAACGACTCTAAACGTTAAACGGCCGCTCTCCATCCACTCTGTCTAAGCCCGCAGGATACCTCGGCGCTGGCGGTTTGGCGAGAGGGAAGACCGAGGGAGGCGTTACGCACGCGGTGAAGTTATTCAAAACACACATTCCTCATTCTACGAAATAAGGTTTTTAGGAAAATATCTCACAACCATTATAGAATAAGAGCATCGGTTTATAACATCGGGGGGATTGTACTTAAATGTCCGTGACATCCGGAAGAATAAGAGCTCATGAAAAACGTGATCTGAATATCTCATTTCGGATTTTTATTCTTTTTTTAAATAAACCTTAGTAAGTATTGGTAATAAAATTCTCGAGAGATTAAATACACCAAATAGCCGATTATCAATTCGTACAACAAAAAGTAATAAAAAAAACAAGATAATGGAAAAATCCAACAAGTGTACAATTTGATTGTAATAACACGAACTCTGCAAGTATTAGCAGTTAACATATAAATTACAAAACTTATATAGTTATTTAATTTTTATATAACAAAATAAATTTCGAACTAAACAATTTAAAAATTAAATAACCTTCCTTATACAAATGTAAAAAACAATAAAATTAAATTTTAAATCAGAAGCAAAATAAAACTAAGCCATTTAATACTATTCCTTAAAAAAATTAAGACTATCGAATGAAAAATGTACTCTAGAAATTACTGTTTCTCGAAGCTGAATTTAATATCTATCCAAATCTTACTTTTGGAATTACAATTTAACTATATAAATTATCACAGTATAAAATAAAGCTTTAGGCGAACCGTTTAGTAAGAGTAATAAATAATAAACTTAAAAAGTTAAATTGAAACATGTACAGGTCCAAACATATTTCTTCCTACCTCTGTAAAAACATATTAAAAAGTCAAACAGTTTCTTAATAAAAAAATTACTCTTATGATATATTATCAGCAATACTAGAGATTACTATGTTATAATCTTTAACGTTTATAAACTTTATGGTGACCGATTCTAAACTATCGAGTAATGGCGTCGTACAAAAGAAACTTCAAACTGGGCTACCAGATATTTTAAAAGGACTTTAGCTCGGCCAACTTAGATCAGCTTTTTCGCAGTAATTGGCTTTGATTGTAGAAATAATTCATCAAATGAAAATAATAATATAAAAAATAAAAAAATTAAGAACAGATAAAATTAATTAAATAATTAAGTAGTTTTGATTTAACACGTAATTTCATTAATTCACGTTAAATAAACCCGTAAATTTAAATAATAATATTCCTAATAAAATTAATATTTTGTGGTTCATTAATCATTATCAGCTCAAAAACAGGTGAAAAAAATTAATTGCTGATAAACGCACCTCTAGATAGCATTGATGGACGAAACATTTCGGACGAATAGTGGAGATCCATGCGACGTCGATTGGGCTGAATATCGGATGTCGCGAAATTGGTTCTACGAGGACTAAAATGGGACGTCCGTTATTCGTCCCGTAGGACGAATTTTGGACGGGACCAAGCTGGGCTCTATGGACCATGCTGGGACGTCCCAGGGACGATTTGTGTTTGCTGGGCAGCTGCGTCTGGTAGCGCTTCTTGGTTTCCGCCTCCCACCGTTGCATGAACTGCTCCACATTCTCGTCATTTTCATTGTCAATAACCTCCTGGTCAGCGATCTTATCCAAAAGATCATTATTCAATTGGCTGTCTCTGAAGTCGAAGTTCGAGTCTGATCTATGTTTTTGGCTCGGGGGAGTTTGTCGGTTTTGGATGGGATCTTTTCGCACGGTGTATACGAATATTTTGTACAGGAACGTAGTCAACGTGATGTGATGTGAGGGACCAGCTACTTGACTCGAATGAAAGATATCGACGGTGAAAATCGACGGATCGGTGGCCGGAAGTGGCGACGGGCGGACGAGACGTCGGAGCGGGGGGCGGAGGAATCGTCAAAACGGCGGGCGCGGGAGCCGGCAGACCGGCGGGCGTGGAAGACGTTGGAGCAGGAAGCGGTGGAATCGTCGGAACGGCGGGCGTGGGAGATGTTGGAGCGGTGGAATCCTCGGAACGGTGGCCGGAAGTTTCGTCTGTTTGGCGGGTTCTGGACTAGACGAGCTGGAACGTTGGTGTTTCTTTGCATGAACTTTTAATTTTACATGGCGGGTAAAGGTGGCTCCACTTTCGTCACATGAGAACTTCTACTCGTCATGTTTTTCACGAACGTGACGCAGAAGATTATTTTTCGCGGAAAACGTGGAAGAGCACTGATCGCAAGGAAACATATTAAATTTTAACTCGAGCTAAGAATAGTAAAGGCTATTACTGGGATCTCTCAAAGCGATACTAGATAATTGAAAAATAGCTACCCGGTTTTTATAACGTTTATCATGGGCATGTGCCATCCAATCAAACTAATTTAAAATGACGCCTTTAAGAATTTACTGAAAAATGACGATAGTCGGGGATATAATCAAGGGTCATTTTTATCGGTACTTGTTCATCAATACGGAAATTAAGATATTGATACGTACGGTGATGACGTAGTGGAAATCCCGATGATCTTGATAAGCGATTGAACATTGATATCGTATAAATTTTTCATCGCGATAGATATCGGAATACGTGTAAATAAAATATAGTCATGGTATAGCTTTAAGTGTATTATTTGTGTTCAACTGTTGACTTTATAACCGTCAAAGTAAACCATGAATGACCTTTCTCTCAACGGGAAATCAAAAATGTGTAATCGCGATAGAAAGGCCCTTAGGGGTATAAAACCGGACACATTTTCATGGCAAACTCACAGTTCATCACTATCCACAACAATAACCAACTTGGAAAATGGTTAAGAGACCGCGTTCAGATTCGGAAAGTTCAGGATAATTCAGTCGGCACATAGATTATGCTCCGCCATCAGACCACGAATATGATGATCCGCCGTCTGATCATGAGTTTAAGTATGGCGTTTTTTAAATTTTTTTATTTGTTTTTGTTTTTGTTATTAACCAAATGTTATTTGAATGTGTTAAGTTCCAATGAGACTGTGCCGTATGCACCAAGCCCCTCACTTTTGGAAGGAGCTAAACAGCCTATCCCACCTGTTGAAAATCATTAACCGATAAACAATATGAATGCCAATGCCGTAACGTATGTTCTTCAATTTCCCAGTATTTTCATTTCATCTTATATTATGGTTTTTTATTAAATAGTATAATTAATTCCGTTATGGAATTAATGTCACCGATGATTATTACACCATTTAATGTTCGCATTAATTGCCGAGATAACTGATATTTTAATACATTTCAGGTACTAACTATAAATAAAATTTTCTTGGGGCTAAATAATAATTAAAATACTGCAGCGATTTCAGCAATTTTGCTGATGTACAGCGGGAAGCTGACGAAGTAGAGTTTCCACCGCCTAACGTACAAGGCATATAGTATGTGTATTATAATAATAAGTGTTATCGACAGGTTGTGCAGACTAACTATCTACATCTTGATGAACACATCATCGAGAGAGAAAATGGGTTCAGTAGAGATATCAGGAATATTGTTTATGAAAACATGATGACGTATATTGATTTTTAAAAATAAAACATTTTATTTCATAAACAATTTTCCTTATTTATATATATACAGCAATAGACTTAGAAAATGCGTACGTAGTTTAGTTCTCTGTCCTCTAAGTACCGATAAACAGAAACATATATCTAACTAAATTCCAAAAAAACACCCTAGGAAAGGTGCTCTAAAATGTACCTCCCCTTGACCCCGCTGGTGTAATCGTAAAATTTAAAAAACACCCGCCCTCCCCTTGCCTCCCCCAGTGACAGTACATACACTACACTACTAATAGCCTGGGCCGAAGCCCAGCTACCAGCTTACACTGGACCGAAGTCGGAGGTGGAGATAGGAGCATTTGGACGGAGCTAACATCTCGCAGTGGCGAAGTGGTTAGCACTTTCGCCTCGCAGCAAGAGGAGCCGGGTTCAATCCCAGCTTGTGGCACTGCGTGCAAACTCGGAACAACTCCTTCTGCGTTGAGTTTGCAAGTTCTCTCCCCACGAGTTCTTCGGTTTCCCCTTCCATTAAAACTTGTTGAGGTTAACGGTAATAGTTAGTGTAGGGATCTCGTGCCATGCAGGGCTTGCCACCACCCTCCTACGCATTGTAACCCGGCAACCTGAATTAAGGGCTTCAAAAGTCGGACCTCGACTCCCGGTAAAGCCACCAGCTATTGCACACTCCGACCCCTTGTGGGCCCCGTTCCCTTGGCTATGGTTTCGCAAGATAGTAGATATGGACAGTGGGAAACTCGTTAATCCATTCATTCGCGTCACTAATTAGATTGGCTATTAATTTTTTATTTTCATTCACGACACTCAATGATAACAGTTACAATATCCAGATGGCACTGGAGCCCAATATAGAACCCCAAACGCCATCCAGATTTAAAATCTCTGACACCAAATCTATTTTAAAGGATTAAATACAATTTGTTAATTAAAATAATTATTTTAAAAAGTCAGAGATTAAAAAACTTGTATAACCCAGGTACAGCGCCAGAGCCCTTAAAATACCCCAGTTTATCAGGGATGGCTTGCCACCTTACTAAGAAGGACTAACCTAGGGCCGGTTTTAACACCATAAAAACAAGCACTATAAAATACACTTTAAAAGAGGAAAAAACTTAAATAAAAATAATTAAAAATACACAAACAAAGTAAAATCCAAAATTCCTGACATAAACTGCCTTTAAAAAATGACTGATACAGCCAAATGGAATGCTCCATGGCCATCTCGAGGACCTTTATTTTGAACCCTTTACCCAAACCAGCAATAACACAAAAAGGATATTTTTTTTTACAATTAAGGCCCCTGGCAGACATTATAAAAGCATGAAAGGACAAATGTCTTCCGGGATATTTATTTGTTAAACATGCCACCCCGACATCACAAACAATAATTTTTGTGGCATTCACCAACACAATATCGGCCAAACTCTCAGACGGAATACGTATTACAGGCTCTCTAATCACTACCAAATCACCCTTAACAGACTTGACAACAAAGTCCAAAATCTTGTCATGTCAAGCACATGTCGGGCAACCCTGACTAATATGCGATAGTGACTCTACCCTTTCACAACCAAAACGACACAACCTCTCTCCATTCATATTTGCAGGTGCAACACGGCATGGAAGATTTGCCCGCAACTTCAAGAATTTTACAGAATTCTCACCATTTGAGTTTTTAGCGTTATTGCCCAACCAAAAGTTACTGATCCTTGGATCGCCTTGCTGCAGACCCGACCCATACACAGTAAGGGACCATTCCATCTTGTGAAACTTATTGATTGCGGCCAGTGACTGATCCATACCATTTAAAATTGGTTTTACATGAGAAATCTGCTGTTACATGGCAGGAGAAGTGCTAAGTCGTTAGACAATTTTATAGCGATTCGTTTTAAGTGCATCAAGCCTATTCAGAAAATTTAAGGGAATTTTCAAACTGAAAGAAAGAATGCCTAGCCCACCATCCTGTACCGAGGAGTAGAAGGAGTCTGGCGGGTAGTACGGGAGCTTGAGAACCAGCTTACAAAAATGCCGTACTTTTATATCCAAAGCCTTGAGAGTGCCCTTAACCATCCACCCAAGCGTAAGTACGTGAACGTAACGAGGAAAGAGAATCGCTCTAAGGATAATTATCTTCTGCATGGGTTTCAAAGTTGTCCTTCGAAGCAGTTCTAGTTTTCTATAAGGGACGATTTTTGCAGCTAAGTCTTTCCGTCAAATACAAATTCTATGCCAAAATAAACAAATGTTGCACAACTCCCTAAAGCAGAAATGCTAATTCCTTCCAATTTAAACACCGACGGAATGTGCGGGACTATTTTGCCTGTTTTGCCTTCTTTCCGCAAAAACAACGCAAGACATTTACCTATGTTAACTTTTAAACTCCAGGGCATGAAAAACTGCGAGGCGATATCCAGGATACGCTGCATCCCATACTCCGAATCACTGAGAAAGATTATATCGTTTGCATATCCCAACGCGGTGACAGTACCACCATCTAATGCAACCCCAAGATAATCAGGTAGAGCATCTAGAAGTTCATCAAGTACGGCATTGAAGAGAAGTGGAGAAATTGGGTCGCCTTGCTTCACCCATCTCAATTCCAAGACGTTTAAAGCTTCTCTGGATTGACCATATGGAAACTAAAACAAAGGCTTTTGCAAGACCAATTGTTGACGACGTGATCCAGAACCAACGTATTGGCCATTGCGCCGTCTACCGGCAAAAAGGCTTGCTGGTTAGTGTTCAAATCCAATGCTTCGCTAAGTCTTCGAGCAAGCACGTTATGAAAAATACGAATTAACATAGGCGATAACGTTATCGGCCTCCAATTTGATGCATACTTTAAATCGCCTTTTTCGGGACAAGTACAGTCCTTGATTGCTTAAAGCTGTCAGTTCAATTCCCCGCGAATAAAAAGATATTGAAGAACAGCGTAAGATAAGAAATAGACAGCTTTTTAAGATCGTTGAGTAGCAACCCATCAGGGACAGGGGAAGACGGAGACTGACGCCAGACAGCGATCGAAACTTCGGCAGTAGTTAAAGGTAGGTAGACGTCTTTATGGCGCTTCTTTATTCTAGAGATAGGTTCATCATCAGCTGGAAATGGATTGGAAAAAAGTTTAGAGGAAGTACCATCAATGTCTTGAATAGAAGGTAAGTCGTTTTCGTCCCTCGGCTGTGGATCTAAAATTAACTTCGACAGGTTTTTCTTTTTTTAAATTGATCTTGATAAAAAGCGTATTTACGGCGACAGTTATAGCTTGCTAGCAGAGAAAGGTGGTGGTTCTTCTTTTTGACAAACCGTTTCGGCAGCCTCGCACCAAAACAACTCTGAACAAAAAGGGCAATATCTTCCAGAGAAGCAACGCCGTCACCATTAATATTTTTCCTCAGAATACACAATATCTCAGAGGGAAATTTTTTATCCTCAAGCATTTTCCGAAAATAAGTAAGAAATTGGTTTTTAGGTCCCTTATTAGATCATCCACAGAATGCGAGAGCGCATCAAGTTGCATCACTTTAATTCGGAATTTGTGAGTCTCTTGTGCCCATGAAACTATAATCTCCACATGAGAGCTGACTATTAAACTGGGAAACCGTCTTCTTGTAGTCCTCTCTTTTCCTTCTAGCTTTGATGGCCTCCAACGTTTTGGACGGAAACAATTTATTTAGATAAATATTAATGAATAGAACTGGAGGCGCCATGCAATCAGCAACAGCCATGTCTCTGACTTCGGCAAGAATTTTTCAAGCAAGGTTAAAAGGGATGACATACCGTAGCGGGTATACGCCACTAACAGGATGTCGTCAGCGAAACAAATGATATTGCACTTTAAATGATTTACCAGGGACCCAATATACGCCAGAAACTTTCTCACTAATTCATCCATCACGCAATTGAACAAAATGGGGCTAAGCGGGTCGCCCTGCTTCACACCATTTGTCACGCACCCGGTCCGTCTTTATGTCGCCACAAGATATCGTTGTGAAGCACTCGCGGTAGGAATGGGTAATGTATTGAATGAGCCCTTCTTCAATATCTGCAGCCTCAAATGCTCTCCGGATCGAAAGTGGGAGACGCTATCAAACGCCTTTGATATATCGATGGATGATATGTAAAGATTTTGCTTCTTTCTCCTCGCTTCAGAAGTCAAGAAATCGACCAGTACTGTATTTGAGCCCAAACCATCAAAATCCGGAAAGGCTTGTTGGGAGGGATGAAGATCAACTGCATTCAAGAGCCACCTGGCAAGGATAGCATGAAACAGGCGCACCAGGATAGTACCAATAGTAATTGGTCTCCAATTCTTCGCACTTCCAAGATCACCCTTTGTAGGCAACAACACCATCCGGGAAGTTTAGATCACTTGAGGTATGTCTTTGTAATAGAGAAAGATATTAAAAACCAGGGTAACTAACTGATTATTTATGTTTCTTATCTGTTTCAGAGTCATCCCATCAGGACCAGGAGTCGACGATTTGCACCGCCGGAGCGCCGCCTTCACGTCATCTGAAGTCAACCGTAAGTAAGTGTCCGTTTTTCTCTTCCTACAGGAAAAAGCCTCAACATCTGGAATAGACGCCTTCGAGAATAACCTGCCAAAGACATAATTAATGTCCGCAAGTGATGGATGTGGCACTCTACTGTTACCATCATCGGAGGAATCAGGGATTTCTTGTGCCAGCTTCTTAGGGTTTAAAGTAAAAAGTTTTGGTAGCGCTTATATTTTGCGAGCTTTCTGAAAGTAAGTATCAGCTGGTCGATTGACAGGTATTGGATTGTGATCTTTAGGTGTTGTTGCCTTAGGGAGAAACGCGAGCACTGCATCTATATGAAAGTTATCAGTGTTTAAGATTTGCATCGCTAAATTCTTAACTTCACTGTGCTCCGAACATGTAGAGTTCCGGGAAAAGTCAACAAATTTCGACTCAGCAGAGTTAAAATATTTAGAAATTTAAATGTTTATTCTTTATATATATAATTTTATTTTTGCATTCTGTAACTTTTATTTGATACTTTCCAGTACTATATATATATTTGGTTTAATGTTGTGTATTGTTTTTAAACCGTGCAGCTCCCCTTTAATTTGGTGACGCCGCCCCGATTTCAAGGGGTTGTACTTTGTAAGGGTTTACCAGTAAATCTTAAATCTTTAAATGTACGTCAACTTCCATTTTTAACGTGATCGAAGCTGGCCGTACCTAAGTCACGATTTGAAATTGTAATGGTATTTTTCTGCAGCCAAAATAGAAGCAAGGCGCACCCTGGCAAGTTGAAAAAAGAGGCAGGGCCCGCCCTGGCAAAATGGAAAAACCAAGGCGGGGCGGGGCCCTGCCTTTGAAAAAAGCCCCGCCCTGGCCCGACTACACCACTGATAATAATTATTTAAATAAATTATCTGGGTGGCTAGGGAACCAGATCATATAAAAAAATTCGTACTTCTTTATAAAACCAATTTTCTTGAATATTCCAAACGTTTTTCAAAAATTATTCCTTGGTCATATGTAACTCGATGTTTGTAGCAGAATTTAATAGCGGAAATTAAGTTTTTTCGTTTTGAAAATATGTTGATGAGAAGAGTAAAATAAACAATACCAGGTTATGTAAATAAATAATTTGTAGAATTAAATCTGGACTCGTTATTTCTCATTAAAAAGGTAAATTGTTTAAATAAAAAAATATTTAAAACCAAAAGCAACTTTTATTTGAAGTTGGTGGTTTTACAAAAGAATAAAATTTACAATTAATTTTGATTTTTATTGTGACGGTTTTGGTGCTGTATGCTTTTATTCGTCTGATGTCGTTACAGGCGTTTTCGCTGAGTGGCTGCTTACCAACTCATCAGAATCCGAACTGTCAACTACGATCCACTATAAAAATTCGTCAGGTTTTGCTTTCCGACCGTTATAGTCTATGAATATTTTCGAACCTTTTGCTATAAAGCGGTCTGCGACAAATATTAGCCGCAGCATTCAATCAACAACTCGCTTTTTCGCTACAGCGTTATTAGTAAATCGGCGGTGATTAATAAATATTCCGATTTTTCGGCTCTCGGAAGCGTCGAAGGTCGATGATTTTCCTTTGTGAAACACGTCAAAGAAATAGCATTTACCTTCAGTGTTCATGTATTTCTCATGTACCGATTTTTTTCCGCCAGCTTCCCTCCATTTTCACGGAGATATTCGCCTGCATAAGAAAAATAATATAAGCACTCTCGTTTAGAATTTTATTGCAATTTGTTTTACCCTTCTCTATATTTGTGACTATTTCTTGGAGAATAAGTTCGTCCAACTCATTTTCCCTCTCTTCTGTAGATTTTCGCAACGGAACTCTCTGAAAAACCAAGATAATTATTTTTTATAAATTAACAAACAAAATAATAGAAAACCCTTACCGCCTCATGCCATAATTTTGGAACTTTTTTCATGACGTCCTTTCGATTCCAACCTCTGGCCATAAGGTTCTTTTCAAGATCATTCCACATGGGTTCTGTTTTTGAAAATCGAAGTCTACGTGCAAAATAAATAACATTATTAATTAAATTTTATATTTATTATTAGTGGAATTTTTTAATTCTTACTTTTGGGCTATCTCAGAGGCCCGATTTAAATCTTGGTGTTGATATCATCTATCTCGAACATTTTAAATTCTCCTTTTAGAGACTTGCCAAGAAATTTCTTTTTCCGCTAGTTAAAGAAACTCATCTTCTTTGGGGAATATTGCCTTAGGAGTTGGGGGAACTAAAATATTTATATTTTTCAATAATCTCGTATACAGTTCTTCGTCATCTGAAAATAATATGTTAATATTACGGCATAATACTATAAATAAAGTAAATATAATCCTCTATAATAGTGTGTCATTATTTGTAAAATGTTAGTTAAAATTATATTTATTTATATAGTAAAGAATCAACTAACATTAAAATATAATAATAACAAGACAAATTGGATTTCAGGAATTCGATAATGCTAAATTATTAATGAACATACTTTTAACGACTTTCGTCAAACAGTTGATCCTAGGAGGGGTTACAGGCGCGTAACCTGATGTACTAGGCTTACAATCTGGACTATAAGTGCTGGCAGCGAATGGTTTGGAAACGCTTACCATACCTACCAAGATAATTGCGATGTTAATAATATTATGTAACATAATATTATAATATTTTTGGTGCTGTTATTATATATCTTAGTTAAGCTTAAAACTTACTGTTTTGGACCTCTAATTACTTCTATATTTTCTGAAACTTTATCAACTATATAGCAGCGGTAGTGTCTTGCCGCTGTGTTCTCACTGTGCGCCATAACCCGGGACACCTTTCCGATAAATCTTTATCGACCATCGCCGACTGAATAGCCTTCCGTGATTTATAAATTTTAAATTACAAGTTTCAAAAAAAATAATTCCTTTCAGAATTATTTTGAATTCTTACCTTGAAATCTCCCAAAAATATATAATACTAAAAAGTGGGAAATAACCCCAATTAAAACCTTATTAATCCCAAGTAAAAGTAAACACTAAAAATCTAACTAAATAACCTATTAAAATCTCCAAAATTACAAATATCCAAGGAGCGCAGTTAAAATATCAGAGGCAAGCCAACTAATGACTCAAGATATTTTTTCGCCGGCTATTTATCTAGATTTACCGGATATTGACCGTCAAACCCGAGAGATGGATGATTCAAGACAAAGAGGGGCTTTTTTTGGAAAAGCCAACATGCATCAGATTTATAGCCCGTTGTACCGGTAAGATTGAAACCACACCACTGGAGGTCCATCATCAAATGCCCTACGCCAGTGTCCACACGCCCGGACAGGTGACAAAACCAGCATGGGTAGTAGAACCCTACTACTGCTGGTCGCACCTTCGACGCTAGCCGCTTAACCCAGCAGAAGGTGCAGCAATGGGCCGACCAACTCGCCACTTCACACACAGCAATGGGAATAAGAGTGGATGCTCTGGCAACGCCAGCCGACACCTTACCTAGAAAGATAGAGAGCCAAGCCCTTTGGAAAGAGCGCCTAAAGGGGAACGGTGGGCACACAGCAGACCGCATAACCCGGCACAGCTGGCACCGGATATCCCGGCGGAACCCCCAAAGGCCGGGAGATGGGCCGCCGTGCCCTCATACGGGGGCCCGCAGCCCCACAGCAGGCAACTCAATACGCCGAGACGGCCAGTTTGCCCGGCCCCCCTCCTTTAGCCGGGGCTCAAGCCCAGTTACCAGCCCACACCGGACCGAAGTCGGAGGTGGAGATAGGACCATTTGGACGGAGCTAACATCTCCCAGTGCGCCACCGCCCGTGTTGGGTTACAAGAGCCGGACCCCGACTCCCCGGTAAAGCCACCAGTTGTTGCACACTCCGACCCCTCTGGGCCTGGAAAAGCCAACAGGTGTTTTTACTAAAATCTTCCTTTATTTGGGTTTTTACGCGCAATTTCCGGTAATCCTTGCTATAAATCTCGGCTGGATATTGGACTGAGAGACGCTTCTTAAGAAGCTTCTCGAAGTCCCGATTTTAGGAACCAAAGAATGAAAAAAATCAGCCCTTTGTTATACCCAAAACTATAGTAAGATAACACCCTTTGAAAAAACTATAAATAAATATGATCAGAAGTAAATTATATTAAAATAATGGGTTGAATTATTTAAATTATTAAGAATTAAAATCTTTAAAGGAAAGCAATTAATAATAATCAGCTAGGCTAATACGCAAGGCTCCCATTTTAATAAGACTCCCTCTAATCAAGCCGTGCGCCATGACACTTCCATTTTTTAAATAACATTAACGTGTACGCGTAGCTCATTTCCATAAGACACTCTCTAATCAAGCCATGCGCCATGACACTATCTTTTACATAAGCATTAACGTGTACGCGTAGACCACTTCAGTAAGACTCCGTCTAATCAAGCGGTGCACCATGACACTTTATCTCTTAAATAACCATTAACGCGTACGCGTAGACCATTTCAATAAGACTCCCTCTAATCAAGCCTAGCGCCAAGACACTTTATTTTTTACATAACCACTAACTATATCTAGATTTACTGGATATTGACCGTAAAACCCGAGAGATGGAAGATTCGATATAAAGAGGGGCTTTTTTTGGAAAAGCCAACAGGTGTTTTTACTCAAATCTTCCTTTTCTTCGTTTTCTACGTACTATTTCAGGTAATCCTTGCTATAAATTATGGCCGGATATTGGACTGAGAGACACTTCTTAAGAAGCTTCTAGAAGTCCCGATTTTAGGAACCTAAGAATGAAAAAAAAACAGCCCTTTGTTTATATCCTTTGAAAAACTATTAATGAGTATGACCAGAACTGAATTATATAAAAATCATTGGTTTAATTATTTAAATTAGTAAGTATTATTAATTGTTAAAGGAAAGCAATTAATAAAAATAATAATAATAATAATAATAATAATCAGCTAGGCTAGCCGTGCGCCATGACAATATCTTTTAAATAACCATTTACGTGTACGCGTAGCCCATTTCAATAAGACTCCCTCTAATCAAGCCGTGCGCCATGACACTTTATCTTTTAAATAACCATTAACGTGTACGCGTAGCCCGTGTTAATAAGACTCCCTCTAATCTAGCCTACTTTATAAAAACCAATTTTCTTTAATATTCTAAAGGTTTTCAAAAAAATATTCCTGAGTCATATGTTACGCAATGGTGGTGAGCAAACTAAATAGCGTTAATTTAGTTTTTTGTCTTGAAAATAATATGACATGAAGGGTAAAATAAACCATACCAGGTTATTTAATTAAATAGTTAGAAGAATTAACTCTTTACTGGTTATTTCGCACTGTGCCGTATGTTACACAGGTGTTAGAAGTACATTTTTCTTTAAATTTATTTATGTAGCCTTTTCGAACTACTTTATAAAACCAATTTTCTTGAATATTCCAAACGTTTTTCAAAAATTATTCTTTAGTCATATGTTACGCTATGTTTATAAGGGAACTAACTTACTTTAATTTAGTTTTTTTCGTCATGAAAATATGTCGACGAGAAGAGTAAAATAAGCAATATCAGGTTATGTAAATAAATAATTTGTAAAATTAAATGTTGACTTGGAATCTGTGGTTGAGCCGTATGTGACCCACTCTAAAAACGCAATATTTTCCTTTTATTTATAAAAAAACCCGTTACACTATCCAATAAAGTATTGAGAAAGTATTAAAATCTAATTGTAAATCTTAAAATTGCTTTTAATTAGTAAAATAATTAAAATTTATCACTTTAAAAGAATTTTCACGAAGACTTGTTTATCTAAGCCATTCAAAGGTTCGATTTCCTTTCATTTTTTCAAGTTACATAATTTGCTAATTTTATTATTAAAGTAATTATATATAGTTACACTTCATGTATTTATTAAGACCATTTTTAAAGTTTCAAAAATTGTAAATTCATAAATATTAAATTAATTTTCACTGTTTTATTCCAAAATGAAATTTGTTCCATATGTTACTTAACTCTTAAAAGTGCCTTTTTTATTTAAATTTAACAAAAACAATTATTTATTTATATAACCTTTTCGAACTACTTTATAATACCAATTTTCTTGAATATTCCAAACGTTTTACAAAAATTATTCCTGAGTCATATGTTACACAATTTTTGTTAGGGAACTTACTAACGTTAATTAATTTATTCCGTCTTGAAAATTTGTTGAGGAGAAGTGTAAAATAATCAATACCAGGTTATGTAAATAAATAATTATAGAATTAAAGCTTGACTCTAGTCTGAATCTGTGAAGAGACATGAGAGGTGTATCATAAGAGGGATGTCGCTTGCGGCCGCCGGTGAAATACCACTACTTTCATCGTTTCTTTACTTACTCGGTGAAGCGGAGAGTGAACCGAAAGGTTCACCTTTCTAGCTTTAAGCTCCGGCTTCTCGCAGTTTGACGAGATCCGCTCCGAGGACAGACTGAGTGTAAGGCGGGGAGTTTGGCTGGGGTGGTACATCTGTCAAAAGGTAACGCACGTGTCCTAAGGCGAGCTCAGCTAGGACAGAAACCTCGCGTAGAGCAAAAGGGTAAACGCTGGCTTGATCTTGATTTTCAGTATGAATACGAACCGCGAAAGCGGGGCCTATTGATCCTTTTGACTTTAAGAGTTTTAAGCAAGGTACCAGAAAAGTTACCACGGGGATAACTGGCTTATGGCGGCCAAGCGTTCATAGCGACGTCGCTTTTTGATCCTTCGATGTTGGCTCTTCCTATCATTGCGAAGCAGAATACGCCAAGCGTTGGATTGTTCACCCACTAATAGGGAACGTGAGCTGGGTTTAGACCGTCGTGAGACAGGTTAGTTTTACCCTACTGTTGACATGTCGTTGCAATAGTAATCCTGCTCAGTACGAGAGGAACCGCAGGATCCGACACTTGGTACATGTGTTTGGTCGAGCGGCCAGTGGTGAAAAGCTACCATCCGTAGGATTATGACTGAACGCCTCTAAGTCCGAATCCTGTCTAGTCGCTGCAATGATATCGTTCGTGCCTTTAGCGTTTGTTGGCTACGTTAGTCGAGATGCGTTTCGGCGCGGTCTCGGCGTGGTCTCGGCGAAAAAGCCTCCTTAAAATAAGCATTGCAAAGCTTACAGAGTTTCGCGGCTTTGGCTTATTGATTTTTATCTTCGGAGAAACGTTATGGCACCAAATCATCCGTAGACGACTTAGGTACTGGTTGGGGTGTTGTACTTAATAGAGCAGCCACCATACTGCGATTTATTGAACCTCATCCTCTGACTGGAGGGTTTGTCGCCGCGAATGGAGGTATCGAATCTTAACCTTTTTAAACCGAATTCGGCTACGGGGAAGAGCTAACTTGTATTTAATGCGGACTTGTTTCAGTATAAGTGTTTTAATATTTAAGTTAGGTTATGTTATGTTATGAGCTATTTCAAGTGCCAGAGTCAATTTGGTTTTTTGTAAAGTTTAAAAGGACCTCGATTGAGGTTTTAAAAACTAAATTATTGAACAAGCCAAAGCCGCGAAACTCTGCAGGCTTTGCAATGCTTATTTTTAAACTAAATTCGGCTACGGGGAGGAGTTAACTTGTATTTAATGCGCACTTGTTTCACTGTACCTAGCCAAAAAATATTTACTACTATTCACTTATTTAACCACATATCGTGTACTG
Source organism: Leiobunum rupestre (assembly GCF_980474605.1). Lineage (NCBI taxonomy): Eukaryota > Metazoa > Arthropoda > Arachnida > Opiliones > Sclerosomatidae > Leiobunum > Leiobunum rupestre. The sequence continues at coordinate 61,814,256 of NC_143390.1, read as the reverse complement.
TATATGTATTCGGGGTAACACTTCTTTATTTATTTTGTTTCTTTTATTTCGACTTGAGAAACGAAACATAATTTTTTTTGAAAATAAAAGCTCTCGAGAACATATAAAACATAATTTAAATCACTAAAAGTATTTAATATTTACCAAATAGGAGATTACTGCTCTCACGTATTTATTTCACTGTTCTGTAATTCAAAGGAAAAATTTTACAAACTAAATATACCTACGAGCAAAGGACTGTAATTTTTTTAAACCGAAGCTCATGTTATGAATATGATACGAGTGTAAAAAAGTATTTAACATAATAAACCATAAGTTATTGTGTTTTTCTGGTAGACCCAATTTTTTAAATTATGTTTTAGTATAAAACTATTAATTGTAGATATAATATATGCAAATTCGACGAAAATATAATATAATATTTACAGAAAGGTAACTAAGGATGACCTGATAGCATTCTTACATCGATTTAATTGTTATGTTAAAAGATTGTTAGTAAATCAATTTTTAGGTGCACGCACATATCCGTTTTAGTATAAAACTATTAATTGTAGCTATAATATATGCAAATTCGCCGAAAATATAAGGCACTTATTAAAAGGAACTTTTTATCATATCAAAAAGTCTTTAATAAAGGTCTTATTTATAATTTAGATTTGTTTTTAAAGAAAAACCGGTCAAATTTCGAAAATTACGTTATCAAATAGATCCTGAATAAAGAGGTATATGATAAGCTTCACTATTTAAATAAGTGCCATAAAAAAAGATGTCTATATGGTAAAATTTCTTAAATGATAGGAGCATTTCCCTTTATTTTATTGAAAATCCAATGAAACGCATATGTGCGTAAGACATTAAAAATGTTTAAAATAGTTATTATCCCTTTAAAACTCACTTATTTTCTTAGCTATATTACTATTGTAGAGAATAAATAACACACTAATCAATAATAAATATATTTAATGCAATTTTCACATGGTTTGTGAATTACGAAAATATCTAATATTTCGATTCGAATCAAGTTCCGTTTCTTGTAAAGTGAATCGCTCTGAAATCTAAAAATAATTGATTTTTACTTTGGTTTTAACCTTGCTTATTCGTTAGAAAATATAATTTAATGAAACTACACAATACCATTGCATTAGAGATGACCTTCGTTAATGTTTTCAATTATTTAAAACGTTATTAATTAGTTTTAACACTTTCAAATATCGCTCGAATTATGAACGCACTTGTGCGTTTTTCCTCAAAAAAAAATTTATTTATTATAAATATTTTAAAATTTACAGAAAGGTAACTAAGGATTATCAATTTTTAGGTGAACGCACATATCCGTTTTAGTATTAAACTATTAATTGTAGCAAATTCGCCGAAAATATAAGGCGCTCATTAAAAGGAACTTTTTATCATTTCAAAAAGTCTTTATTTAGTGTCATATTTATAATTTAGATCTGTTTTTAAAGAAAAACCGGGTGAAATTTCAACAATTACGTCATCAAACATATCCTGAATAAAGAGGTATATGATAAGCTTCACTATTTAAATAAGTGCCATAACTAAATTTTCTTAAATGATATGAGCATTTTACGTTGCGATAATGTAACAATCTCTATATGGTTCGGTGGTTGGAAGAGTCTTTTTATTTGGCGAATCGCGGCCGACTGAAAAACCGCGTTTCCTATTTTAATTAATAATTGACACTTTGCACTATAAATCTAACTATAACTCGGTTTAATCTGGTTTAAATAACTCAACTCTCAATATTTTAAAAAACTCAATTTCATCGACCGTTTCACTCCTTTCAAAACAAATTATCAACTGATAAAATAGAATTTTCAAATACTCTTTTTGAGCGTGGAGTGAAAACGTTTCACGCACAAACTTAAACAATTATTCCGCGCAATTTCGACAAATACATTACTATTCAAAAGTATACGATACATAACAATAAATATTAGTACGTGATACATTTACACAACTATTCAATACAGTTCAAATATATAGTAATTCTTTTACAATGTTTTACATCTTAAATGTTTATATATATATTAACGTTTCAAATATTTTTATTTTGGATATATTTATTATAGCGAAATTCGCAACCTTCCCCCGCGAAATACAGTGTTAAGAGCGTGTATTCCTCTTTTTAATTTGGCACTATTTCATTAAACATCTAGTTCCAAGGCATAAAGCAATTGAATCGGTCTTCTAATGCTAATACCGTTGTTCGTTCTCAAGATACACGAACGCACCTTGTTATCGCGTCTCTTGATCGTCTCTGTTACAACGCCCATGCGCCACATGTGCTTGGGGCTTTCTGGTCGTGGATTAACATGACGTCTCCTGGTTTCACTACGGCTTCGGTCTTAACTATTTTACTACAATGGGCGGATTTTAGCTCCATAAAATATTCATTTTTCCAACGACGCCACAGTCGTTCCTGTAAATAAATTCGTTATTTATTCTCTTTATTATGTCGCTTTTGCAAGTGCTTTGTTCTCTCGTGGTCGCTCTTCGTTGGTAGGAATGCTGGTTATTCTTCTTCCGATTAACAAATGCGCGGGTGTTAGAGGAGTGGGTTCGTTCACGTCAGAAAATTCGTAAATAAGCAGTATCGAATTGACCGCGGCTTCGATTTCGGTCAGCACGGTCTCCATCTCTTGAAAATTGAGGAGGGAGCGGCCTAGTGTTTTTCGTAGCGCAGTTTTAGTTGAGCGCACCATACGCTCCCAAAATCATCCCCACCACGCTGCCTTCTCCGCAATAAATTTCCAGTTTATTCCTTTTTTACCAAAGAAGGCCATACGTTCGTCCGATTTTAGGGTTTTTCACAATAATTTTAAGTACGCATTTGCCTTGGTAAAGTTAGTTGCATTATCCGTGAATACGTCGGTTGGCAAACCTTCTCGATACCATTCTGCGGAATGCCCATATGAACTCTTCGGCATTTAACAATAGCACAAACTCTAGGTTAATCGCTCTGCTCACGGACTAGAGTGGTCCCGCAAAGTCGATTCCGACCGAATGGAAGGCTGGTAATTCTCTCCCTAGGGAGAGGACCACTGGAACGTTCCAGTGGTTTACTTTTAAACTTCTTACACAAACTACATTTTTTCAGTTGCGATCGTATCAATTGCCTTCCGGCAGTAATCCAAAATCTTGACCTCAGTTGGGTGAATGTAGCTTGTACTCCTCTGTGATATGCTCGCTCGTGGCTTTCTAACATTAACAATTCGGCAAATCTCTGTTTTTTACCATAAATTATCGGAGATTTTTCTTCGTATGTCATGTCCGGATGTTTTCTAATCTGCCTTCAGCGCGCACAAATCCTTCTTCGTCGAGAAATGGTTTCAAGGTAGCAATGTTAGAATGTTTCTTAATTAACATTGGTATTTCCGATCTCGTAGCTGGGTTATTGTTCTCGGTGTTTTCTCTTAGCTCTACAATCTCCTTCTCGTAATCTTCAAGTTTAATTGCCTTAATCCAAATTTCTTCCGCATTACGGAGTTCTTCAGCGCTGAGTGGTCCTGTTCGAATATTTTTCATGACGCGATCGATATAAGCAGTGACTGCTAGAAGTTTGTACATTGTACTCTAGCTGGTTGTATCAACTAAATCTTGAATCTTCTTTTTCTCTTCAACTCTCACTCTGACAACCGTCTTTTTTAGTTCTGATTCAATGTCATTTAATTCCGTGCCCGTTGGAGTGGCGACATTACTGGGCCAATACGTTATATCCAATTTCAACAAGGTCGGTCCGTTCCACCATAAATTACTCTACATAATTCCGGAGGCTGAAATTCCTCTTGTCGGAAGGTCAGCGGTGTTTTAAGTGCCTGGGCACTGCGACCAATAATTTTTTTTAATTTATTGATGCTATATTAAATATTTATTTGGTTACAAGTATTTTTATGGGGCGCCAAACCGGAAAAAACTAAATGAACTAAATATACACTTTTATAACCAAAACTCGCGTATTAAGAACGATATTTGTCATTTATTCAGAATGAGACTCGCGTATCGAGAACGAGATTATTCATTTATCCAGAACGAAATTTTTCATATACCCAGAACGAGATTTTCCATATTCCCAGAACGAGATTTTCCATTTATTCAGAACGAGATTTACCTTTAGTTTTTCGGCTTATGCGATCGTGAGTTTCCCTTCAACGAAAAAGCTCGTAATGATGGCTTAGGCGGCTTCTTTCTGTTGACGGACCCGGCGTTGTTTCTTTCGGTACGTTACCTTTAGATTTTCGGCTTACGCGATCGTGAGTTTCCCTTCAACGACGAAGCTCGTAATGATGGCTTAGGCGGCATCTTTCCGTTGACGGACCCGGCGTTGATTATTTCGGTACGTTACCTTTAGTTTTTCGGCTTATGCGATCGTGAGTTTGCCTTCAACGACGAAGCTCGTAATGATGGCTTAGGCGTCATCTTTCCGTTGACGGACCCGGCGTTTATTCTTTCGGTACGTTACCTTTAGTTTTTCGGCTTATGCCATCGTGAGTTTCCCTTCAACGACGAAGCTCGTAATGATGGCTTAGGCGTCATCTTTCCGTTGACGGATCCGGCGTTGATTCTTTCGGTACGTTACCTTTAGTTTTTCGGCTTATGCGATCGTGAGTTTCCCTTCAACGAAAAAGCTCGTAATGATGGCTTAGGCGGCTTCTTTCCGTTGACGGACCCGGCGTTGTTTCTTTCGGTACGTTACCTTTAGTTTTTCGGCTTATGCGATCGTGAGTTTCCCTACAACGATGAAGCTCATAATGATGGCTTAGGCGGCATCTTTCCGTTGACGGACCCGGCGTTGATTCTTTCGGTACGTTACCTTTAGATTTTCGGCTTACGCGATCGTGAGTTTCCCTTCAACGACGAAGCTCGTAATGATGGCTTAGGCGGCATCTTTCCGTTGACGGACCCGGCGTTGATTATTTCGGTACGTTACCTTTAGTTTTTCGGCTTATGCGATCGTGAGTTTGCCTTCAACGACGAAGCTCGTAATGATGGCTTAGGCGTCATCTTTCCGTTGACGGACCCGGCGTTTATTCTTTCGGTACGTTACCTTTAGTTTTTCGGCTTATGCCATCGTGAGTTTCCCTTCAACGACGAAGCTCGTAATGATGGCTTAGGCGTCATCTTTCCGTTGACGGATCCGGCGTTGATTCTTTCGGTACGTTACCTTTAGTTTTTCGGCTTATGCGATCGTGAGTTTCCCTTCAACGAAAAAGCTCGTAATGATGGCTTAGGCGGCTTCTTTCCGTTGACGGACCCGGCGTTGTTTCTTTCGGTACGTTACCTTTAGTTTTTCGGCTTATGCGATCGTGAGTTTCCCTACAACGATGAAGCTCATAATGATGGCTTAGGCGGCATCTTTCCGTTGACGGACCCGGCGTTGATTCTTTCGGTACGTTACCTTTAATTTTTTCGACTTATGCCATCGTGAGTTTCCCTTCAACGACGAAGCTCGTAATGATGGCTTAGGCGTCATCTTTCCGTTGACGGACCCGGCGTTTATTCTTTCGGTACGTTACCTTTAGTTTTTCGGCTTATGCCATCGTGAGTTTCCCTTCAACGACGAAGCTCGTAATGATGGCTTAGGCGTCATCTTTCCGTTGACGGATCCGGCGTTGATTCTTTCGGTACGTTACCTTTAGTTTTTCGGCTTATGCGATCGTGAGTTTCCCTTCAACGACGAAGTTCGTAATGATGGCTTAGGCGGCATCTTTCCGTTGACGGACCCGGCGTTGATTCTTTCGGTACGTTACCTTTAGTTTTTCGGCTTATGCGATCGTGAGTTTGCCTTCAACGACGAAGGTCGTGATGATGGCTTAGGCGGCATCTTTCCGTTGACGGACCGGGCGTTGATTATTTCGGTACGTTACCTTTAGTTTTTCGGATTATGCGATCTGAGTTTCCCCCCAGTAAGTCGGTTATCCCCGGGTTTCCAACCCCGACCCGACTCAGGGTTTTTTAGTCGGGTTTTCCTAATCCCCCAAAAAAAATAGAATAAACGCCCAATTCGCACTACTTGGTCCGTTTCACGTGGGGGGTAAGTGAATTCATCCCGGCAAATGAGCTCCGAACTAAGGAGAACGATAGTTGGAGTAACTGAGACGGAGAGAGGAAACGAGCTTCTAGGACGTCCGTTTCTCTGAGCGTGTTAACTTGCGTCTTCAACTTTTCCGGTGCAGACAATGAACGAAGAGGTGATCTTCGTTTCCATATGTAATGTAGCGGGTCGCTTTTATTCCAATAAATGATTTTTAATTGGAATTATGTGATTAAATAACATTTGTGTTTTCTTAACAAAATTATATAAAATTTAAATTTTAATTATTTGATTAAATAACATTTGTGTTTTAGTAACAAAATTAGATAGAATTTGAACTGAGGGAAATAACCTTGTGCGAACGGCGGTTGTACCTCTTACTTGAGCAACGGACGGGAATAAAACAAAGAATGTGAACGGAAATCCGTCTCACTGGACGGGGTGAACTCACCCCCTTTGTGAAACGGATCAAGTAGTTCGAATAATGTTTAGCTTCACTCAAAACGGGGAAGGAGGGGGCAAGCCAGCTTGTTCTCTCAGCGACTTCTCTAGTTCGAAATTACAAAGTTCTCGTCGTTTTGGGTTTTAAATTTACTTTTAAATAGTCGGCCGTTGAAGTGACTACTCTCGTCCCGGCGTCCGCGACTCCGCCCGTTTGCGGTTACGGTTATAGGCTGTTGCTTCAATTTCGCTGTCAAAGTCAGTTAAGCGACTTTTCTTTTCATTTTGAAAACCAGACTCTACCGAACGACCAAACAAAACTGCAAAATGTATACATTGTAGAAAGACCGTTTTAGTGTCCCATTCCAGATCTGACAGGTTTTGGAAATGATAACGTCTTAGATATCACTTTTGTAGTTAGAAAACGCTTAAAAATAAAAATTCCAAAAAACCCCGGACCGACTGAATAACGTGCATCCTGATTTACGTGGAAAATTTACTAAAACCTGAATAGCGTGGAAAAGATTCCTTTTGGCGTTGCTAGAAGTCGCCCTTAACTGAATTTTGAAGGCGTCGTTCTCCATATAACTAAGTTGGTTGAATCGTAACCATAATTTCACTTGCTGATTTCTTCAGTGTAACATTAAATATTTCTTCCGCTCAGGGTGTGCTTGTGGTTATGATCCGGCCGATGCAGACCACTACTTATGGACTTGCCCTCTTACTGAGGGATTTATCGATCGCCCTAGCTTCAAAAATAGTAAATCCGAATTATTCTTGTCTCCGTCCAATCGTTCAAAATTAACCGATTTAATGAAATTTATAACTTATAATTTTAATATTTTGAGGGATAACTGAAAAAACTTTTTGGGGGCGTGCGCTCAAAATTTTCAACTTGCCTTCCTTTTTAGTTTTAACGTTCATTCTTGTTTATTTATTAAAAAAAAAAAAATGTTTTGGGGGGCGTGCGATCAAAAATTTTCAACCTGCCTTCCTATTTAGTTTTAATGTTTGCTTTAAAAAAAAATAAATAAATAAAAAAAAAAAAATGTTCCATCTGACATTTCAATACAAACTTTGAGACTTTGAGATCTCCTCCTCGAGACCTTATGACCTCACTTCCTTCATTTTCGCGCTATATAAAAATATATATATATCATCATCAACACACAACCTTCTAGTTCTTCACATCAACACCAACTTTTTCGAGACCCTTATTTCAAAATCTCTTCATCTTTTCGCGCTATAAAAAAAAAAAACAATTAAAAACCACCTACCTTTGTGCTCCAAGTTTCGAGACCTCCTCACCATCATCATCAACACACAATCTTCTAGATTTTCACATCAATACTAAATTCTTCAAGACCCTTAATTCACAATCTTTTCAACTTTTTCGCGCTATACAAAAAAAAAAGACCTACCTTGTGCTCCAAGTTTCGAGACCTCCTCACCATCATCACCGACACACAACCCTCTAGATCTTCACATCACCACTGAATTCTTCAAGACCCTTAATTCAAATCTTTTCAACTTTTTCGCGCTATACAAAAAAAAAAAAAAAAATCACCTATCTTTGTGTTACAAGTTCTCAAGACCTCACCATCATCATCAACACACAACTTTCTAGATCCTCACTTCAACACCAATTTCTTCAAGACCCTTCATTCAAAATCTCTTCACCTTTCTCGCGCTAAAAAAAAAAAAAAATTAATAAACCACCTACCTTTGTGCTCCAAGTTTTGAAACCTCACCATCATCATCAACACATAACCTTCTAGATCCTCACTTCAAGACCCTTAATTCAAATCTTTTCAACTTTTTCGCGCTATACAAAAAAAAATAATCACCTACCTTGTGCTCCAAGCTCCGAGACCTCCTCACCATCATCATCGACACACAACCCTCTAGATCTTCACATCAACACTAATTTCTTCAAGACCCTTAATTCAAATCTTTTCAACTTTTTCGCGCTATACAAAAAAAAAAAAAAAAAATTCACCTACCTTGTGCTCCAAGCTCCGAGACCTCCTCACCATCATCATCGACACACAACCCTCTAGATCTTCACATCAACACTAAATTCTTCAAGACCCTTAATTCAAATCTTTTCAACTTTTTCGCGCTATAAAAAATCACCTACCTTGTGCTCCAAGCTCCGAGACCTCCTCACCATCATCATCGACACACAACCCTCTAGATCTTCACATCAACACTAAATTCTTCAAGACCCTTAATTCAAATCTTTTCAACTTTTTCGCGCTATACAAAAAAAAAAATCACCTATCTTTGTGCTACAAGTTTTCAAGACCTCACCACCATCATCAACACACAACTTTCTAGATCCTCACTTCAACACCAATTTCTTCAAGACCCTTCATTCAAAATCTCTTCACCTTTCTCGCGCTAAAGAAAAAATAAAAAATAAATAAATAATAAACCACCTACCTTTGTGCTACGAGTTTCGAGACCTCGCCATCATCATCAACTCATAACCTTCTAGATCCTCACTTCAACACCATTTTCTTCAATACCCTTCATTCAAAATCCCTTCACCTTCCTCGCGCAAAAAAAAAAAAAAAATTATAAACCACCTACCTTTGTGCTCCAAGTTTCGAAACCTCACCATCATCATCAACACACAACTCTCTAGATTCTCACTACAACACCAATTTCTTCAAGACCCTTCATTCGAAACCTTTTCTTCGAGACCTTCATTTCTGAACCTCTTCATTACCTAAATTCAAAAAAAAACAAAAAAAAAACCGACTACCTTTGTACTCCAAGCTCCGGGACCTCCTCACCATCAACATCAACACACAATCTTCTAGATCTTCACCAGTTTCTTCAAAAATTACTTCGAAATCCTCAACTTTTTCGCGCTAAAAAAAAATAAAAAATTAATTACAAATGTGCCCCAAGCTTCGAGACCTCTAGACCTCTAGAGCTCTCCACCATCATTATCAACTCGCTAACTTCTAGATCTTCACATCAACATCAATTTCTTCAAGACTTTCATTTCAAAATCTCTTCAACTTTTTCTTTCTACTTCAAGCTTCGAGACTAATTCACCATCATCATTCACACTGGATCTTCACATAAACACCATTTCTTCGAGACCTTCACTTATGTATCTCTTCATTTCCACGCTCTTAAAAAAAAAAAAAAAACTCTTTAAGCATCGAGATCTCTTCATCATCAACACTATATCTTTTTGATCTTCACATCATCCCTAAATTCGACGAGACCTTCTCCAAAACTTCATCTTCTTCATCACCTTAACGCTCCAAACGGATAGGAATAACAGTCAATCTCTCTTCAACTTTCGAGTTCTATTCAGCATTAAAACTTTATCTCATCATATTAATCTCCTTTCTTTCTCTCATGTTATTTAAAAAAAAAAAAAAAAACAATTTGTACAACATCACTTATTTTCTAATAAACTCACCGGTGGCTGTGGGTTTCCTTCCGCCTGTGTTTCGCCTCTTCTGTCTTTTCGTGGGGTCTGGCTGTGTCGGGGTCGGCTGGGGCTTTTTTCCCCGCTGTCCTTGCCGGTTGGTTCTCTTGTCAATGTGTTTCGCTAATCCTAAAATTTTAATTTTAATTCTTTGCTCTGCAGTTTTCTTTACATTTCCCTTTTCGTATTTAATAGCTACTTCTTTATTCCAACCCCCGGTATGTTTTTATTTAACGGTACGGGGGTATACAAATCTTTAGTGCATGCTGATTTCTTCAGTGTAACATTAAATATTTCTTCCGCTCTTTTCTCGACTTTTTAAGAGGCTGTTATTTTCTAAGACGATGTTCGCGGTGGTGGTGATCACTTCACGCCGCCTCCTCCGACTTCGGTCAGGAAGGGGCTGGTAACTGGGCGTCGGCTCAGGCTACCGGAGTGGGTTCAGGCAAACTGGCCGCCTTGAAGGATTGGGTAGCCTGCTGTGGGTCTCCGTATGAGGCGCAGAGGTCCTGTTTCCCGGCTTTTTGGGGCTACAACGGGTGTCCGGTGCCAACTGTGCCGGGTAACGTGGCCCTCTGTGTACCTGCCGTTCCCCTTTGTAGCTCTTTCTGTAGGGTATGGTTTTCTACATACGAGGGTAGTGTGTTGGATGGAGTTGCTAACGCATTCCCACTGCTGTGTGCGAAGTGAGGGGTTGGTCGTCCCATTGTTGCACCTTTTGCTGGGTTGAGTAGCTTGCGTCGAAGGTGAGACCGTCAGCGGTAGGGTTCTCTACCTGCCTTGGCTGTTCTGTCACCTGTCCGGGCTGTGGACGCTGGCGTAAGGTATTATGATGATACACTATAAAAAAAAATTGTTCTAATTTGAACAAACCGCCGTTCAGAAGGTTGTCCCTGTAACCGAACGCTTTGTCGTTCGCCGTGGATCATTTTCTCGTTCGACTTGGAATGCTTTATCGTTATCCAATACAGAGAGTACATAAAGTTATTGCTTTCAGCATTATAGCTCATGTCTCCTGCCGGCGGTTCATAATGTTATATTAATAAAAGTAACCTTACCTAACCCATTGCCCACTGAAAAGGATAATCAGGCCTGAAACTAGATTATTTGAATTTAGTTCCAACCTCAACTACAACCAGCTTAAAACATCTATCACGAAAGTGATATGCGTAAAATAAATAAAACCTTTTCATAGCGCAAAAGATATAACATTCTATTCTCAAGTGAAGGGCCGGGAACTAGTAACACCGATTTTAGAATTTATTTTTATGCTGAAAACGTCAAACCAAATTGCAGTATATTACGAAATATTTTCTTTACATTTTATTTCCAGAACTTGGGAAATTACATTTCCGAACGAATTTCGTCTACCTTGTCAATCAAATAAAACTATACTTAAAAAAACGGTGCGTGTCCTATAAATTCGGACCTTTCACAACCCTTTTTCGTTTAACACTTCGTTAGGACACGGAGGTTATTTATATCGTTATTTGTGTTATGTTTCTTTTCAATAGGTGGGGTAGTTTCTGAGAAACAGCGTTACAGACCTAACTCCAGCGTTTGAGTCGCTAGTGAAGGAGCTACGCTCCAACAATGAAATTGAATCTTCGGTAAATTTCCAAACACACTCACCCTGTAAATAAATTACTACGAGTAATAGTTTAATCATTCAGTACACTAACTTAAAACAACAATAATGTACGAAAAACTACCTATAACAAAGCACACTCTAAACCACTCATTTATTACTTTATGGAAGTTATATTTGTTTGTTACTTTTGTACATATGACTTTTTCCGCAAAATAGTGTCACACTTATTTGTTACTACATGTACCTGAAACCAATACAAAGAAATCCATATAGGATTGTGTGTAAAACCTGTTCTAAAATATCTTGAACACACCGTTCTCGGTTACATACCTTTAGAACGCTATCGTTCATTTTTGAACAGCCTGTTCTAAGTTGAACGTCTTCTGAACGAATTTTATTAACCGTGTAGACCTCCGGCGGCTGCGGTTAGACGGAACGGCTAGCTGCGGCTGCGGCGGTTTGGATCACCGGTATATAAATTCCGACCACAATGCTGCGGCTGGACGGCAACGGCTGATTGCGGGTGCGGCTGGCGGCAGCTTGGAGCACCTGTATATAAATTCTGACCACATGGTTGCAGCTGGACGAACGGCTGGCGTCGGCTGCGACTGGACGGGAACGGCTGCCGGCGTCAGAACTCGTTGTAGAAGCGGGCGGCTTATTAGACTTGGAGTCGGACTCGTTCTCCCTCCCAAATGTTTTTTTTTTATAAATCTGATTAGGAATTTGAGAAAGTTCTAGGTCGGAAGCTATAGCGTCGCGGCTGGACGGGAACGGTTGGCAGCGGTTGCGACTGGACGGAAAGGCTAGCTACGGCTGCGGCTTAACGGAACGGCTGGCGGCAGCTGTGACTGGATGGAACGGCTGACTGTGGTTGCGGCTGGTGGCGTCAGAACTCGTTGTAGAAGCGGCTTATTAGACTCGGAGTTGGATTCGTTCTCCCTCCCAAATATTTTTTTTTTATAAATCTAATCAGGAATTTGAGGAAAGTTCGAGGTTGGATGTTATAGCGCCGTGGCTGGACCGGAACGGTTGGCGGCTGGACGGGACCGGCTGACGGCGTCAAGACAGGGACATTCGACGGCGACAAACTCGTTGTAATTATTTTTTGTTTTCTTGTATACTTTTGGTAATAGTGTTTATATCATAGATAAAAACTAGCCCACGTTGTTTAATAGTAATTCAAATTCAAATTAACTTTTAACCTAAATAAATTTCGAGCGATACATAATAATTAAATATAATTGCCAATTTTACAATTTTTGAAAAACAAATAAAAACTAAAGATGGACCTAATAGTCATTCAGGGAAGGTGTGCAGTGTCGAAGCGGCATTACCTTGTTGAACCGCGATGGCGAAGCGCTGAATTAAGTAGGAAACTGAGTGACGGATCGAATCCTACGACCTATAGTGTTGGTCAGTTCCAAACCGAAGGAGCCAAGAGTTTCGATGGCCACTGCTTTAAACATATAGCGTTACTCAAGCGCCAATTATTTGGATCTCTTCTTCGTTTCAGCCTGGGTAGCGGCCTGGAAAGGGGCTGTTGAAAAATTCAGATTCCCACTGATTTAGATGGAGTCCGTATAAAATTATCTTAGTATTCATTAATTCTTTAAGAATATGTATTGGTAATTTATATTCCCTTTTATAACATATCTAAAACGAATTGAATTTAATAAAACTTGGGCACGGAAAGTCAAGAAAACTCGACGACATCTAACAAGTGCTGAATGTATGAAGTATTTTGAAGAATAAAAACTTCAAATAGAAACGTTTGCCCGAGAAAAGGAAGTGTAAAAATATTAAGGCCGGAGAAACCGTGAGCGAAAATTTTGAAGAAGAAAACCGTTAAATCTAAGCGTGGAAAACGATGCGCTACATGTGATTTACTTCACGAGTACGAGGAAAACGAACGATGAAGGATTAAAGTGCAAGAATTGTTTAGACTGGATTTGTTTCACTTGTTTGAAACCATGTGAAGGAAACTGTGAATAACTGCCTAATTAAAAAAATATGGTTTTTTATAAAATAACACTATAAACAATTATTTTTAATTTCTAAATATTAAGATTCTGTTTTTAATTGATTCTATGATCTGCATAAATTAAATTTATTATGTATCGCTCGAAATTGATATGGGGTTAAATGTTAATTTTAATTACTCTTAAACCACATGTGCTAGTTTTTATCTATTAGGGGTTGGTTAGCGCTTTCGCCTCGCAGCAAGAGGAGCCGGGTTCGATCCCAGCTTGTGGCACTGGGTGAAAACTCGGAACTACTCCTTCTGCGTTGAGTTTGCAAGTTCTCTCCCCACTGGTTAAAGGGGTTTTCCCCCAAGTTCTTCGATTTCCCCTTCCATAAAAACTTGTAGAGGTTAACGGTTATAGTTAGTGTAGGGAGCTGTTGGCTCGCGTGGCATGTAGGGCTTGCCACCACCCTCCTACGCATTGTAACCCGGCCACCTGTTTAAAGGCATTATAAGTCGCTAGATGACTTGGGTATTAGCCTAGCTTATTATTATTATTATAAACACAAATGGCAAAAGTATACAAGAAAACAAAATTAGTACGAGTTCTGACGCTGTACACTCTGTTTAAAAAGTCTCCAGCAGGTGATATTTTTGCGCTCTTTTTAATTCTGCTAGAAAACTGTAATAGATCGATGAAACCAATTGCAACTATTATTTATTTTCCAATATCTTTCGTTATTTATCGGTTTCGTCCGCCAAAAATTGGTAGTTTTTGCATGTACCGTCAAAGCTCATTTTTGACAACTTTTTAAATATTGGTTCTACGGCACTAACTCGCGTGTTTTTGAATTAACAATTGTCGATTCATATTTAGAGAGTGAAAAACCTTTCCCTCTACAACCAACGGTTGAGAAGTTATCGCGTTTACAAACTTTCATCGAAATTGGGAAACACCTAAAATGCATCAAACGATTATTAATAACGCAACTTCGACAGCGATCCAACAACATATTTAATTAAAGGCTATTTGATAACCGCCGCCAACCGTTCCCGTCCAGCCACGACGCTATAACTTCCGACCTCGAACTTTGTCAAATTCCTAATCAGATTTATAAAAAAAAATATTTGGGAGGGAGAACGAGTCCGACTCCAAGTCTAATAAGCCGCTTCTACAACGAGTTCTGACGCCGGCAGCCGTTCCCGTCCAGCCGCGGCCCGCCGTTCTGTCTAGTCGCAGCCGACGCCAGCCGTTCGTCCAGCTGCACCCATGTGGTCAGAATTTATATACAGGTGCTCCAAGCTGCCGCCAGCCGCACCCGCAATCAGCCGCACCCGCAATCAGCCGTTGCCGTCCAGCCGCAGCATTGTGGTCGGAATTTATATACCGGTGATCCAAACCGCCGCAGCCGCAGCTAGCCGTTCCGTCTAACCGCAGCCGCCGGAGGTCTACACTGTTAAAAAAATTCGTTCAAAAGACGTTCAACAATGAACGATAGCGTTCTAAAGGTATGTAACCGAGAACGGTGTGTTCAAGATATTTTAGAACAGGTTTTACACACAATCCTATATGGATTTCTTTGTATTGGTTTCAGGTACATGTATTAACATATAAGGGTGACACTTTCATGTATGACCAAAAGTAACAAATAAGTGTGACACTATTTTGGGGAAAACGTCATATGTACAAAAGTAACAAACAAATATAACTTCCATAAAGTAATAAATGAGTGGTTTAGAGTGTGCTTTGTTATAGGTAGTTTTTCGTACATTATTGTTGTTTTAAGTTAGTGTACTGAATGATTAAACTATTACTCGTAGTAATTTATTTACAGGGTGAGTGTGTTTGGAAATTTACCGAAGATTCAATTTCATTGTTGGAGCGTAGCTCCTTCACTAGCGACTCAAACGCTGGAGTTAGGTCTGTAACGCTGTTTCTCAGAAACTACCCCACCTATTGAAAAGAAACATAACACAAATAACGATATAAATAACCTCCGTGTCCTAACGAAGTGTTAAACGAAAAAGGGTTGTGAAAGGTCCGAATTTATAGGACACGCACCGTTTTTTTTAAGTATAGTTTTATTTGATTGACAAGGTAGACGAAATTCGTTCGGAAATGTAATTTCCCGAGTTCTGGAAATAAAATGTAAAGAAAATATTTCGTAATATACTGCAATTTGGTTTGACGTTTTCAGCATAAAAATAAATTCTAAAATCGGTGTTACTAGTTCCCGGCCCTTCACTTGAGAATAGAATGTTATATCTTTTGCGCTATGAAAAGGTTTTATTTATTTTACGCATATCACTTTCGTGATAGATGTTTTAAGCTGGTTGTAGTTGAGGTTGGAACTAAATTCAAATAATCTAGTTTCAGGCCTGATTATCCTTTTCAGTGGGCAATGGGTTAGGTAAGGTTACTTTTATTAATATAACCTTATGAACCGCCGGCAGGAGACATGAGCTATAATGCTGAAAGCAATAACTTTATGTACTCTCTGTATTGGATAACGATAAAGCATTCCAAGTCGAAAGAGAAAATGATCCACGGCGAACGACAAAGCGTTCGGTTACAGGGACAACCTTCTGAACGGCGGTTTGTTCAAATTAGAACAATTTTTTTTTTATAGTGTATCATCATAATACCTTACGCCAGCGTCCACAGCCCGGACAGGTGACAGAACAGCCAAGGCAGGTAGAGAACCCTACCGCTGACGGTCTCACCTTCGACGCAAGCTACTCAACCCAGCAAAAGGTGCAACAATGGGACGACCAACCCCTCACTTCGCACACAGCAGTGGGAATGCGTTAGCAACTCCATCCAACACACTACCCTCGTATGTAGAAAACCATACCCTACAGAAAGAGCTACAAAGGGGAACGGCAGGTACACAGAGGGCCACGTTACCCGGCACAGTTGGCACCGGACACCCGTTGTAGCCCCAAAAAGCCGGGAAACAGGACCTCTGCGCCTCATACGGAGACCCACAGCAGGCTACCCAATCCTTCAAGGCGGCCAGTTTGCCTGAACCCTCTCCGGTAGCCTGAGCCGACGCCCAGTTACCAGCCCCTTCCTGACCGAAGTCGGAGGAGGCGGCGTGAAGTGATCACCACCACCGCGAACATCGTCTTAGAAAATAACAGCCTCTTAAAAAGTCGAGAAAAGAGAGGAAGAAATATTAAATGTTACACTGAAGAAATCAGCATGTTGTCAGAATTTATAGCCCGGTGTACCGGTAAAGAGAACCACACCACCGGAGGCCTATCATCAGAATGCCCTACGCCAGCGTCCACAAGCCCGGACAGGTGACAAAACCAGCATGGGTAGCAGAACCCCACTACTGATGGTCGCACCCTCGACGCAAGCCGCTCAACCCAGCAGAAGGTGCAACAATGGGACGACCAGCCCGCCACTTCGCACACAGCAGTGGGATAGAGAACGGATGCTCTAGCAACTCCGGCCGACACCCCACCTACAAAGGCAGGGAGCCAAGCCCTTTGGAGAGAGCTCCTAAAGGGGAACGGCGGGCACACAGCAGCCCGCATAACCCGGCACAGCTGGCACCGGAGATCCCGGTGGGAGCCCAAAAGGCCGGGAGATGGGTCCGCCGTGCCCTCATACGGAGGCCCGCAGCCCCACAGCAGGCTACTCAATCCGCCGAGGCGGCCAGTTCGCCCGGCCCCTCTCCATTAGCCTGGGCCGAAGCCCAGTATCCAGCCCACACCTGACCGAAGTCGGAGGTCGGAGATAGGACCCTTTGGACGGAGCTAACATCTCCCAGTGCGCCACCGCCCTCACGGGTTACAAGAGCCGGACCCCGACGCCCCGGTAAAGCCACCAGTTATTGCACACTCCGACCCCTTGAGGGCCTGAAGAAATCAGCAAGTGAAATTATGGTTACGATTCAACCAACTTGGTTATATGGAGAACGACGCCTTCAAAATTCAGTTAAGGGCGACTTCTAGCAACGCCAAAAGGAATCTTTTCCACGCTATTCAGGTTTTAGTAAATTTTCCACGTAAATCAGGATGCACGTTATTCAGTCGGTCCGGGGTTTTTTTGGAAGTTTTATTTTTAAGCGTTTTCTAACTACAAAAGTGACAACCTCATTCAAAAGTAGCACATTTTTATTTATTTTCTAAAATATCTAAGACGTTATCATTTCCAAAATAATCACAACAACCTGTCAGATCTGGAATGGGACACTAAAACGGTCTTTCTACAATGTATACATTTTGCAGTTTTGTTTGGTCGTTAGGTAGAGTCTGGTTTTCAAAATGAAAAGAAAAGTCGCTTAACTGACTTTGACAGCGAAATTGAAGCAACAGCCTATAACCGTAACCGCAAACGGGCTGAGTCGCGGACGCCGGGACGAGAGTAGTCACTTCAACGGCCGACTATTTAAAAGTAAATTTAAAACCCAAAACGACGCGAACTTTGTTATTTCGAACTAGAGAAGTCGCTGAGAGAACAAGCTGGCTTGCCCCCTCCTTCCCCGTTTTGAGTGAAGCTCAACATTATTCGAACTACTTGATCCGTTTCACAAAGGGGGTGAGTTCACCCCGTCCAGTGAGACGGATTTCCGTTCACATTCTTTGTTTTATTCCCGTCCGTTGCTCAAGTAAGAGGTACAACCGCCGTTCGCACAAGGTTATTTCCCTCAGTTCAAATTCTATCTAATTTTGTTACTAAAACACAAATGTTATTTAATCACATAATTCCAATTAAAAATCATTGAAAAAAAAGCGACCCGCTACATCACATATGGAAACGAAGATCACCTCTTCGTTCATTGTCTGCACCGGAAAAGTTGAAGACGCAAGTTAACACGCTCAGAGAAACGGACGTCCTAGAAGCTCGTTTCCTCTCTCCGTCTCAGTGACTCCAACTATCGTTCTCCCTATTTCGGAGCTCATTTGCCGGGATGAATTCACTCCCCCCCCACGTGAAACGGACCAAGTAGTGCGAATTGGGCGTTTATTCTATTTTTTTTTGGGTTTTGGAAAACCCGACTAAAAAACCCTGAGTCGGGTCGGGGTTGGAAACCCGGGGATAACCGACTTACTGGGGGGAAACTCAGATTGCATAAGCTGAAAGACTAAAGGTAACGTACCGAAATAATCAACGCCGGGTCCGTCAACGGAAAGATGCCGCCTAAGCCATCATCACGAGCTTTGTCGTTGTTCGGGAAACTCACGATCGCATAAGCCGAAAAACTAAAGGTAACGTACCGAAAAAATCAACGCCGGGTCCGTCAACGGAAAGAAGACGCCTAAGCCATCATTACGAGCTTCGTCGTTGAAGGCAAACTCACGATGGCATAAGCCGAAAAACTAAAGGTAACGTACCGAAAGAATCAACGCCGGGTCCGTCAACGGAAAGATGCCGCCTAAGCCATCATTACGAGCTTCGTCGTTGTAGGGAAACTCACGATCGCATAAGCCGAAAAACTAAAGGTAACGTACCGAAATAATCAACGCCGGGTCCGTCAACGGAAAGATGCCGCCTAAGCCATCATTACGAGCTTCGTCGTTGAAGGCAAACTCAGATTGCATAAGCCTAAAAACTAAAGGTAACGTACCGAAATAATCAACGCCGGGTCCGTCAACGGAAAGATGCCGCCTAAGCCATCATTACGAGCTTCGTCGTTGAAGGCAAACTCAGATTGCATAAGCCTAAAAACTAAAGGTAACGTACCGAAATAATCAACGCCGGGTCCGTCAACGGAAAGATGCCGCCTAAGCCATCATTACGAGCTTCGTCGTTGTAGGGAAACTCACGATCGCATAAGCCGAAAAACTTAAGGTAACGTACCGAAAGAATCAACGCCGGGTCCGTCAACGGAAAGATGCCGCCTAAGCCATCATTACGAGCTTCGTCGTTGAAGGCAAACTCACGATCGCATAAGCCGAAAAACTAAAGGTAACGTACCGAAATAATCAACGCCGGGTCCGTCAACGGAAAGATGCCGCCTAAGCCATCATTACGAGCTTCGTCGTTGAAGGCAAACTCAGATTGCATAAGCCTAAAAACTAAAGGTAACGTACCGAAATAATCAACGCCGGGTCCGTCAGCGGAAAGATGCCGCCTAAGCCATCATCACGAGCTTTGTCGTTGAAGGGAAACTCACGATCGCATAAGCCGAAAACTAAAGGTAACGTCCCGAAAGAACCAACGCCGGGTCCGTCAACGGAAAGATGCCGCCTAAACCATCATTACGAGCTTCGTCGTTGAAGGGAAACTCACGATCGCGTAAGCCGAAAAACTAAAGGTAACGTACGGAAAGATGCCGCCTAAGCCATCATTACGAGCTTTTTCGTTGAAGGGAAACTCACGATCGCATAAGCCGAAAAACTAAAGGTAAATCTCGTTCTGGGTATATGAAAAATCTCGTTCCGGATAAATGCAATTTCTCGTTCTGGGAATATGAAAATTCTCGTTCCGGGTATATGAAAATTTCGTTCCGGATAAATGAAAAATCTCGTTCTGGATAAATGAAAAATCTCGTTCTGGATAAATGAAAAATCTCGTTCTGGATTCGCGAGTCTCATTCTGAATAAATGACAAATCTCGTTCTTTATACGCGAGTTTTGGTTATAAAAGTGTATATTTAGTTCATTTAGTTTTTTCCGGTTTGGCGCCCCATATATTTTATACATCTCCCCACTGGTCACATGAGCAACATTGCTCGTGCGTGACCGGGGAATATGAAATTAAATTTTAGATTTAGTTTCTTAAATAGTCCCTTTTTAAACAAATTCGAATAATTTTTATTATTATTTCCAAACCCTCTATATGAATCTTAAAGGTACCACCCCATCCTATAATTCCATAGGATATAACAGATTGTACAATTGAGTAGTAAACAGTTTTTAGCCATTTCAAAGATAAAAAGTTTCGCATTTCATAGAATCTTGGTATACACATTCTCATTTTTTGAATCAAATTGTTCAAATGTATGTCCCATTTCAAGTGTTCATCAATTATAACACCTAAGTATTTAATATTGGAAACTCGTTCCAATTTTATACATTCAATACTACAGTTATAACAATTTTCAGTAAAATGAATTCTGAGATTTAGATCTGGCATTAAAGAACATCTACTCGAAAAACATATATTTTGTTTTTTCCACATTTAAGGTCAAAAGATTATCATTGAGGAAGCCATATAGTTTTGTTATAGCTTTCTGGGCTATTTCAAATACACTTTTCCAAGAGTCAGACCAAAATAGTAAAGTAGTGTCGTCAGCAAAAGACACTATCTTACCGTTAATATTAAGAGAACACATGTTATTTATATAAATTAAAAATAAAACAGGACCTAATACAGTCCCTTGGGGAATACCAAAAGTTAATAGTTCAGTTTCACTTAGTACATCGTTAATTTTAACCACAGTTTTTCGATGTAATAGATAACTTTTAAGCCACAGTAATATTAAACCTCTAGCTCCAGCAGATTCCAACTTAATAAATAATTTTTCATGTGACACGGTATCAAAAGATTTTTTAAGGTCTAAAAATATTGCAAGAGATTTTTATTTTTATCAACAGATGTAAATAATTCTTTTGTTACTTCAAATATTGCGTCATTTGTATTTTTCTTCTCTCTAAACCCATATTGATTCCTGGAAAAGTAATTCGATTCTTCTAAAAAAATAGTAATTGCTTGTTAATTAGTTTTTCGATTATTTTAGATATGTTGCTTAGCAAGGATATTGGCCTATAATTAGTTAAGTCTTTTTTACAGCCTGATTTGAATATTAGAACAATAATTGTTGTTTTAAATATTTCAGGGAACGTTCCAGTTGATATTGAGAGGTTTATTATATGAGCTAGACGTATTAGGATATATAAGTTCCTTTAAGGTTTTTACACTGATACTATCGTGACCTTTCGAATTTTTAATTCATTTATAGTAACTTCTACATCTTTTGGTACTATCGGGACCAAAAATAGACTTTTGTAATTTTTTTTAACATTGTGTTTATATGTATTTTTATAATTCTTATCTTTTAATTTTTTAGCTAAAGTGGGACCTACCGAAGCAAAATATCTATTGAAACCATTTTCTACTTGTTTAGCATTTTTTGTTATATTTAAATTTTTAATTACGTTATTATTAACTTTAATCTCGTTGATCGGTTCGTAAATTTTGCTTTTTTTAGTTACTTCATTTATAACCTACCAAACATTTTTTGGGTCATTATTATTTTGTTGGATTTTATCTTTAAAATAATTATACTTAGTTATCCTAATCAGAGAATATAGTCTATTTCTATATAATTTTGCAAATTGTTTAAGGTCTGAATTAAAGGGTTCATTTTTAATTTCTTAGCCATACTATCTCTTTTCCTTATTGAATTAATTAAAGATAGGGTTGTCCAGGGTTTTAACTTCTGCTTTTAATGGGAAAATGACGTAACAGTTTTTATAGTGGCGGAATAAATATACTTTTTTTAAGATTACAACAAATTCAGCTGATGCCAACTTGGCGTCTGTTTTTATCAATACATTTTACCAGGTTTCATTTTCTATATTTCTTTTCAAGATATTTGTAGGATGTACCCCCATCTTTGGCACTTTTCAATGTAGAGGTACACGTGGGGGTCGGCACCGGAAGTCCCCGCTTCCTTCAACCTTCCGGCAGGTGGCGCGGGTGGGTCGACACTCGGGTCATTGACCTCCGCAGAGTGGCGCGCGCTGATTGGCGCGTTAACTACGCGACGTGGATACTGCGCGCTGATTGGCTGGCGCGGCGCGTGTACTGCGCGCTGATTGGCTGACTCGAAATTATTCAAAATGGCGCTGATTGGTTGGCGTTTTGGCGCGAAAAGGGGTCAGTACTCCTTTAAAGAAATTCCCAGGCTCGCTATACTCGGGCATTGTTAAGGCGGTGACAGGTTTGATTGATTACGAGCAGGTGTTTATCGAGGAATGCGCCGTTGCTAGGTTACCCAGTACGCTGTTAGAGGAAATTCTAGATTTGTATTCGGGACGATTTCGTTGTATACGTAAATTTCGAAGAAAAACTGCCTACGGTAAATAGCCACGATATTCCTTTAAAATTTCTTTCGAAAAAAAAAACGATTAATGAGTTTCGTTAATTGGAAGGTACCAAGTGTACATAAATCAGACTTGGCCGCGCAAGGGTTTTATTCGTTACCAGACAGCGTTTCGGTCAAGTGCGCCTTCTGTCCGCTAGTCATAACCGATTGGAAAAGCGTAGCCCTCATTCGACACTTGGAAAAGATACCGCTTTGCCCTTTCATGAAAGGAGAATCTGTAGGAAACGAAACGAATCTCGAGTAGGGATGACGGTAGCTTGCTTGGTAGGACGAACAACTTTGTAAATAGCAAATTAAAATAGTCACGAGTTCGAATCCCCTCCAAATAAGAGACCGTCATTCTTTTTATAAAAATTGACGACTTTTACGTAACTCTACCGAGTAACGCCTCTAGCGACCTCTATCCGGCGAATACTCAGTCAAACTTTAAAGTAAACTTGGGTCGTTCTATAACACTACCGGACAAATTTGTTGTTGGCGTGTCGGAAGTAATTTTGCCTCCCAACTGGGAAAATATCACGGATAAAACTAATAATTTTCAATTAAAAACGGTGGCAGCTGATTATTATAAAAAACGACCTTACATTTATAAAATCTCATTAAAAGTCGCTAAATTGGAAGCCGAAAAAGACACTGCCGGATTTGTCATCAAATATAGTCTGGTTAAAAAATTTGTACGCGCTATTAACGAAGGAATAAGGGAAAATGGACTGGACGCCTACATTTCGTTCAAAATCTGGGAAAAACCCGATGGACTTTATTGGATTTACGATCCGACAATACATAATCCGGCTGACCCGACCAAGAAAAAGAAGACCAATTTCGAGTTATTTATTCGTGACGGACCTTTGAACGAACTTTTATGTTTCGAGAGCAAGGATGACACGGGATATCAATCGGGGGTATATCAGCCGTCAAAACCGGTAACCCCCTATACGAGGAGCATAATTTTAAATCATCTAAATTATATTGAAATCAAAGAAAATCATCTACGCGATATGACTTTTACACGCAACGTAGAAGTTGACTGTAATATTCCGATTGGAACTTATTTAAGTATTCAAGCATAATTAGACGCCATGTCAAACACTATCCCTGATCACGTGAGAAACCTTGTTCATTTCGGTATAAACCCCAATGGCACAATCCATGTAGGAGCGGATCACGGGGCTGTGACTATTTTCTTCAAATCGAGTAAGAAAGGCTTAGGCGAATTATTAGGATTTACCGATTTCGATTTTGACCTGGTTGGTCACGACAGTACTTATCCGGCCGATTTATCTAGAGGCGCGAGTACGTTTTATCTATATTCGAATTTAATATATCTCCAGTATACCGGAGATACTTTCGCTCCTCTCATGAAAATTATACCGTTAGCGAGCAATGATCAGCCTAGTAATAAGTCTATTATAAACGACAAAATAGACTATTACCCGGTTAAAGCAAGAGGGCTAGAGTTGATCGAGATAGACTTAAAAACTGATTTTGGAGAAAATTTGATATTTAACGCGGGGAAGACGGTCGTTCGACTTCATTTCAAGAAAGATGTCAGAGAGTGACAGTTATTACCGTTACTATAAGTCTCAATATGGGGGACGAGTGTTTGCCGGCCCCGTGTAACAGAGAGGGCGTGGTTTGGGTGGAATATTTAAGAAATTAATGAGATATATTACACCGATGGTAATACCTTTACGCAGCGAAGCGCTATGTCTCGGAAAGCGTATGTTCGGTGATTTGGAAACCGGTGTAGATCCGCAATTGGCTATCCGCAACAATTTACGATTAGCCGGAAGCAATTTGTTACATAAAGCCGCTGACAGAATGAGTAAGCCCCAGTCAGGCAGTGGAACTCGTAAGAGACGCGCGCCTCCTAGACAACGGAAAAAGAAAACGAAAAAATCAAGGACGAAAGACGATTTTTTGGGATAAGAAACAATGGCGCTTCGAGAAGGCATGCTAAGTTCGTTAGACTTGTTCGAACGACCCGTGTTAAATACCAACATATTAGCTACAACCGAAATACGATATCTACCCACGAATAACATAACCGACAATGGCCCTCTCGAATTTTTTATTCCGGCATCTGATGACTTATACATTGATTTATCCAAAACTATGCTCAAACTAAAAATGAAACTCGTGCATTTCGACGTCGTGAATGTCTCTTCTTCCGTATAGGGTCAGCGATTTTGCAAATGAGGAACCAGAATTTTTGGTCAAGCAAGTGTGACCGGTGGCCTGGCTATGGCGAATTTCTAATTTATCACCCTCAATTAGGTAAACGGCGTCTAGGTCCTTGACGTCTTCTAAGGCTGCTTTAAGCTGGGGTCCTGATTCTAGTTTAACGCATACACCCTGTTTAGTCGGTTGCGGAAGACTGGATGCTACGTGCGTGGCGTAACGCCTTATATCTATCTATATATATTTTTTGGTCAAAGGTCGTTATCTTAACGCCCAAATCTCCGAGCTCAGAGAATTCTAATACAATATCGTGCCAAGTGGTATTCTTTGTGAATTTTTCTATGTCTTGGTTAGCCCCTTTCCCTGCGAATAATTGTCGAGGTTTATTTTTTTTAATTACTTTGCCGACTTTTGATTTTCTAGCGTATACTTCGGTAACTGTCACGCGATTATTTTGTTCCTCCCCCCTTACCTAGCGAGTATAAAAGAAATCGCGCAACGGTCAATTTCGCAGACGCGACGAACACCGCCCTCACTCTCCCCGACGACCAATCAGCAAGATGGTAATTATGTTTTTGAAATTTTTAAGCGAGATTAGTTTTTAATCTCTATTTGTCTTAGGCAGCCCGAGACGACATTAAGCTCGATTATGACACTCCCCCAACAGCACCAGTCTTCACTCGATAAACACCTGCTCGTAATCAATCAAACCTGTCACCACTTTAACAATGCCCGAGTATAGCGAGCCTGGGAATTCCTTTAAAGGAGTACTGACCCCTTTTCGCGCCAAAACGCCAACCAATCAGCGCCATTTTGAATAATTTCGAGTCAGCCAATTAGCGCGCAGTACACGCGCGTAGTAACCATGTGGTTCCCGCGCCGCGTAGTTACCGCGCCAGCCAATCAGCGTGCAGTATCCGCGTCGCGTAGTTAACGCGCCAATCAGCGCGCGCCACTCTGCGGAGGTCAATGACCCGAGTGTCGACCCCCCCGCGCCACCTGCCGGAAGGGGGAAGGAAGCGGGGACTTCCGGTGCCGACCCCCACGTGTACCTCTACATTGAAAAGTGCCAAAGATGGGGGTACATCCTACTGATATTATAATTTATAGTTTTTATGGTTTTAACAATTTTATTTTTTTATAGTAGTATGGCTTTGATTAATTTGGATTACAATGAAGATAGCATAGTGGTCTGTAATTACAAAATTTAAAATAACAAAATTTAAAATAATAATGTAATATTAGTCTCTAGAATATAGGAATTTATATTATTATTATCATTTAAAAAAAATATGATCAATACATGTTTTCGAGACACTTCGCGTTATGTTATTTATACATGAGACCAAACCATATTCCTGTAATATAGACAAATAATCGGAAACGTTTATATCATTATTGTTCAAAATGTCTAAATTAATATCGCCAATCCATATAATTTTTTAGCGCGTGGTGTTTTTAATAGTTGCAGATTAGGGTTTTTTAAAAATTCATTTACATTATAGCTAGGTGATAGGTAACAATAATTTAATAAATTTCATTTTTTGGTAACTTGATAATGATCACTTCCACAGTTGCATCTGACATAATTGAATAACTCTTAGTAAATGAGAGACCACGTTTGATATAAATAATAATTCCATCATTTCTATTTTTATATTTAATAGAGCAAATTGAGTCATATCGCTCTAACGCATATATTTCCTTGTCTATAATTTCGAAAGTTTCTGTTAAGACAATAACATCGAAGGAAAAATCCAACGACTCTAAAAAAACCAAAAATTCATCAAATTTTTTTTATACTGCGGATATTCAAATGAAATATCTTACAAAGATTTTTATCAGCGTTTTCAATAACTTGAAAATTTCTCGTTACAATTTGAGTATTTATGTTAGAATTAAAAAATTCATGTGAGTTTTCAAACATACAAGAAAAAAAGGAAAACAAATAAGTAAAGTAAAATATATTAAATTGATGCAAGGTCATTTAGTGATTGAATTTTATAGCGTTTAAGTTGTCATCTTTACGTAAAAATATACGTCCATCTTTGATCCATACATATTTATAATTTTTGGACTTGGCAATTTGTTTAGTCTCGTACAAATTCTTTTTATTCATTGGGGTTAGTTGTTCGTTAATATACACATTATTATTTTATAGGGAACTATTTATATCACTTGCTATTATTTGTTTTTTTTTATTTTAAATGTATAATCCAATTATCTCGAATTCGTTTATTATTAAATT
The DNA here is from genome assembly GCF_980474605.1 of Leiobunum rupestre. Classification (NCBI taxonomy): domain Eukaryota; kingdom Metazoa; phylum Arthropoda; class Arachnida; order Opiliones; family Sclerosomatidae; genus Leiobunum; species Leiobunum rupestre. The sequence goes on along the minus strand of NC_143390.1, from coordinate 61,787,255 downwards.
TAACTCGGATAATCGAAAATTTTCTGTTTCCCTTAGGTAGTCTATAAATATCTATAATGGTTTTACTATCAAATACTATGCCTATTTCATTTGCAACATTTTTTATTATATCGTCTAAATCTTCGTTTTTAGTTTGATCAATTAGTTCTAAATTTAATTCTAGATTATGTTGTTTAAGTTCATTAAAATTCAAATCATGTTCAAGTAGTTTCGCTTCTAGTTGCTGGTTTTTTAATTTCAAATCTTTATTATCATTTTTTATTAAATTTATTTCCTGACAAACCCCATTTAGTTTAACTCCAAAATCGTCAATTTTTCGCGAACAGAAATTGATTGATGTCTCAATATCGTCTATTTTATTTAATTTCGCTTCAATTTCTGTTATCTTATTAACCTTTGTTTGTATCTCATCCAATGTATTTAATTTATTCATAATGTAGCTTACGTTTCGCATCAAGGTCTGTAGATCCGTAGCTGTTGGTTCTTCAGAAGCAGTATTAGCATTCGCCAAATTTTTGCAAGTTTCACATTTCCACACTGATTTACGAGCACCTAATTTTCTTAGATTCTCTTCTGTTTTAACAGAAGTACAAGTTACGTGGTAGTATTTATTACAAGATGTACATTCAATAGTATCTTTTGCGTTTGTTAAATTCGTTCGACATTTATGACATATTGACATAATGATTAGAGACGTGATTAGAGAGCGTAAAAATTTTCGACTGTTCTCCCCGCTTCTCCTTATCTCGGCTGTTCTATTTGAAACGAACGGTTTCTACGATTTCTCCTCTCCCTTTATTCAGTGCATCGCAATCATAGAGTCCGTCCACATGTGAGTTTTGATTTTCTCTGAAAATACGTCCTTGGTGTAGTTTGTAAGTTCAGCACCTAGAAGACACGCCATAAGCTCAAGTCTCGGAAGTGGACATATGTTTTTTAAAGGCGTGACTCTTGACCAGTGACACACCTATTGGATTCGAAACTGTGATGTAACGGACATATACCACAGCCGCGTACGCTTTGGTACTACTGTCGCAGAAACAGTGTAGTTCTTCCTAAATTCTTTCCTCGTTGAATTGGCTAAAATAACATATCTGTACTTTAATTTCTCGCAAGTCACCCATTTCCAAATGTCCTACATAAGTATTTTGGCTCGAATCACAAAGGGTGCTAGAATTCCGATTGGATCAAATATTTTGGCTATCGCACTAAGCACGTTTCGCTTTGTTTTCTTCACTTCACTCGTGACTTCTTGAATGTTAGATAAGTCAAAACCAAATTGATCCTCGTTAGGTTCCCATTGTAATCCGAGTATTTTCACTTCGTTCTCATTGGATATATTATTTTCGGTTGAAACACCAGTTTATTCTCAAGCGTCCATGAGCTCCTTCGAATTCGAACACCATTTTGTCAGTTTATTCCGGCCTGCTTCATTACTTCCTGGGCGTTTTTAGCGAGCTCGTACGCGTTTTTCACGTTTCTGGAACCTGAGAGCAAATCATCCACATAGAGGTCTCTACTGAGAGCGACTATTTCTGGTCATTTCACGTCATATTTCTTTAAATGGGTTTTAATGGTTGCGGCTAGAAGGAACGGCGAACTAGTGACACCGAAGGGTACTCTCGTCATACGCATTACCTCAAAATCTCCAATTTTGGGTGAGTTATTCTATTCTTTCGTTCACAAAATTCTCACCGCGTCTCGATCTTCCGAGAACAGTTCGACCTGTAGAAACGCCTTCACCAAATCCGCTACCACCACTATTTCGTGAATTCTGAACCCAAGCAGTAACTTCAACATATCACGGATGAGATTTGGATCGATTACCAGACAGTCGTTTAAAGACGGAACATTTCGAATATAGGAAGACGCGTCAAAAACAACTCCCAATTTGTTGTTGCGCTCGATTATCTCGTGACTCCGTGGTGTGGCATGTATTACGTGCCAGGAACGAACTTTTGTTCTTTCACCGTTTCGATGATCCCCAAATTCCGTTGTTCTTCATTTATTTCTCGGTAATCTTGATAATACTTAGGTTTTTGTTTAAACTTGTCGGTAAGATAATTCATACCCTTTACTGCTGTTCTCAGGTTATTTGGCAAATTTGTTTTCTCTGTAATCCATGGTTACCTTACTTGATACCTCTCGCTCTGAAATGTTGTGTTTTCTTCGAATAGTTTCATGACCTCATCGATTTGTGGCTCGTTATCTCGCTCGTTGTTTATACCCATCGACTCTAGCTCCCAAAATGATTGCATTACATCTGAGACTCTTTTCTCTTGAACGCTTATTTTTAGGGTATTTATCTCAAACCGATTAATTTCTATGTTGGAAAGTTTTTGTGGTCCTTGCAAGACCCATCCAAATTTTGTTGGTAAGGCGACTAAACCTTCTGTGAGGACTTCTGCCTTCATCTGCGGGATCGCAATTTCCCAGTACAGATCGCTTCCTATCATAATATGTATAGTTCTTCCACTTTTTTCTGATTCCGTAAACCTCTATTCTTCATGAAGACCTCTATTTCTTTAATAATAATAATAACCAGCTAGGCTAATACCCAAGGCACCACCTTAGGCCTAAGTCATCGAGCGACTTTTAAAGCCTTTAATTCAGGTGGCCGGGTTACAATGCGTAGGAGGGTGCTGGCAAGCCCTGCAAGCCAACAGCTCCCTACACTAACTATTACCGTTAACCTCAACAAGTTTTTATGGAAGGGGAAACCGAAGATTTTGTTGGAAAACCCATTAAACCAGTGGGGAGAGAACTTGCAAACTCAACGCAGTTGGCAGTAGTCGCCGCTTGACACAAGTAAGGAACTTCTATGGCTTCGATAGTCACGGTACCTCGTCCCGTCTTTGCGTTCTCTATAGTTAGCCTGACTCGTCTTATCTACACTCTCGCTCCGATTTTATCTCCAAAAGTATGCATGGTCAAAATTGAAGTACCAAAGACTGGCAAGTTAAGTTCTTTCACTAGATCTTAATGTATGAAGGTAGCTTCACTGCCATCATCCAGCAGACATCTAACTTGCATTTGGACACTTGAGGCGTTTGAGGGATTTCGAACTACTGCTTGGGCGGTTTTCATTAGAATTTCACTCTGACAATGTAACCAGCTCACTTCTACGCTCTTCGGAACAGTGTACTTAATATTATTGTTTCTTTTTTGAGTACTTTCTTCCATATTACTTATTCTTGATGAGCAGTATGTTTTTCACACACGACCATGTTGTGACGTCGGCATCCGCACAAGCTGCCATTTCTGGAATTCGACGGAAAATTTCTAGCTCATAATTACGTCGAATACAAATGAAACAACGACCTTTGCGTTTCATCTTTTCTCGCTTCTCTACTAAAGTAAAATTCCTGCAGTTGGTCGAAGCGAGGGACTCCTTTTCGCAGAATATGCAGAACTTATTCCTTTGATCAACTTGAGTTGAGAACGCGGAAGTTGAAGACACGTGTCCTTTGTAGCGATCGTTCTTGTTTTCGTACCTTGACGTTTTTGTTTCCGTCAACGACTCTGATTTTTCGATTCCACCACTTTGACCCATCATAAATGCACGTTCACGACTTTCTAACTCCTTGCGCAAGAACTCGATGAAATTTTCTACATTCCACTCAGCATCTACGGATCGCGCGCGACTGAATTCTCTCTCAAATCGTGGGACACAAACAGGTATCGTTCGAAGATGTATTTACTCCCATCAATTTTAAATTCCTAACATTAACATCGCAAGCTTCTAACAACTGGCGTAAGGCCAAGAATGTATTTATTTCTACTCAGGGAGAATGAATATGTCGAGACTATCGACAGACACGTTGAGGCCCTAACGTCGTCACTTTAAGGGGGAGGGGGGGGGAAAGGAGGTGGTCTTATTTTTGTGTCCTCGCAGCAGCGTTTATCGCGTCGAAAAACGTAACTTTTAAGAACCAATGAGATTGCAGTATTACCTGATTTTATTAAAGTTTCGGAGCATACCGGGGGCCCCAACGGGTGGAATTGGAGAAACGCTAAAAATAATCTCGACATATACATTCTCACTGAGTATAAATAAATACATTCTTGGTAAGGCCTTTAAATTCTTGGAATTTGTAACCGCTTCAATTTTAATAAGAGTCTTTAGGTGTTTTTGAATAAGTTAATCCTTTCATCCGTACGTTCTTTGTAAGAAATCCACCATTTCGTCGTAAGCCTCGTCCGATCCGTCGTAACCGGTTACTGCGCTTCTAGCTTCACCCACCAAATACGACACTAGTTAGTTGTATTTTTCTACCTTTTGTAAATCCGTGTCATGTACAGCTGCTTTGAATCTGCTCCAGAAGAAATGGAATTTCGTCACGTCACCGTCGAACGTAGGCATCTCTAGTTTCGGTACAGTTGTCACTGATGTTGTCTGTTTCTTCGCTGTTGCTAACTTTCGGTTGGCTTTGTTTCTGACCAAGATGATTCGGTCCATAAATTTGCGAGCGTCCATAACTTCTCGCTGGGTATCCTCTACTCCTACTAGACGGCTGATCTTCTTGTCCAGGTCCTTTAGCTCTGCTTCCCTCGAACTCAATAGGCTCAGGTTATCCTCGATGTCTTCGGTGTGCAGATACATCGCCCTTGATAAATCGTTCAACACGCTCAATATCTCCATCGTACTTTCCCTCAATGTCTCTCTCATCGAATTCAGTTTCGTAAATTCCTCAGTTTGTTTCGTTCTTCTTGCCAGCTCCGCCAAATTCATATCGTCGTCCGAGTCGAGGTCGTTCATTTTTTATTCAACTTGCTGGTGGAATCTTCAACTTAATGGTTGACACACAGTTCTCTAGATCTTTTTTTACCAAACCAAAACCCAAGTCCCGGGTTTCGACCAAATGTTACGGTTGCGATAATGTAACAATTTCTATATGGTTCGGTGGTTGGAAGAGTCTTTTTATTTGGCGAATCGCGGCCGACTGAAAAACCGCGTTTCCTATTTTAATTAATAATTGACACTTTGCACTATACATCTAACTATAACTCGGTTTAATCTGGTTTAAATAACTTAACTCTCAATATATTAAAAACTCAATTTGATCGACCGTCTCACTCCTTTCAAAACAAATTCTAAACTGAAAAAATATTTTTTAAATCTTCTTTGTGCGCGTGGAGTGAAAACATTTCACGCACAAAAAAATTATTCCGCGCAATTTCGTCAAATACATTACTTATCAAAAGTATACGATATATAACAATAAATATTAGCACGTGATACATTTACACAACTATTCAATACAGTTCAAATATATAGTAATTCTTTTACAATGTTTTGCATCTTAAATTTGTATATATATATTAACGTTTCAAATATTTTTATTTTGGATATATTTATTATAGCGAAATTCTCGACACGGGGCTTTTCTCGCTCTTGGGACAGGAAACTGACAAAACACTCTAACTTGGTATTAAAGGAATTATTGGGGAGCATCGGTTTAACATGGTTTAAGGGGTTCTAGACTCAATCTTTTAACCTGTCTGGGATTAGCGTATATTCTTAAACGTAGTTTTTTCGTTTCAGGGAATAGTAAGGGGGGGTTTTCAAGGAAATTTTCGACGGTACGGTGTCGCTGTTCTTTCACCTCTTTTGGGTTGTGCATTATGCATCTTTAATTGGGACATCGGCAGGGTTGGCAAAATCAAATAAATCAATTTTTATTGATTTTTTGATTTTAATTATATAAAACTTTGAAATTTTAATTAAGTATCATAATTTTACCTAAAGCCACTTTGTTTTAATTTTTAAAGACTTAATCTATATATATGCATGATGAATTTTTTAAATTTAAGTTAATAATCATATAGAAGTTTTTATTTTTTAAAACCAACTTTGGTACTTTAAAAAAAATTCGACAAAATCTCCACCCACAGGTAGAATCCAATGCAACATTAGGAGGAAGTACAAGAAAGATTATATTTAAACCTTAATTCTAGCAATTGGCCAGGTTTTTCTTTTTCAAAAATACTATATAAAAATTGATTTAAATCAACGATTTTTTTTTAAAAAATCTTTGATAAAAATCGCGATTTAAATCGTGATTTAAATCAGGTTGATTTAAATCGGCCAACCCTGGACATCGGGGACTACGTTCTTGGGATATCGCGGCCTAAGCCCGGACTGGGTTGGGGATCTCTTCTACTTCCGATTCTGTTCGAACTCTTCCGGTCAAAAAGTCTTGCTGTTTCCTTTGCGAAAAGTCGGGTGACGAAAGTGTAGGCTTGGTACTGGATTTTACTTGTAATTATGGTTTCTTGGGGGTTTTGAAGGCGGCGCTATTTTCTATTGGAGGGGTCTCTGTTTCTACTCATTTGGACGATTTTCTCGTTTTCGTCCTTGGCAACGAAGTTTGAGGGATTTTTCCAGAGGCGAATATGATCTTTCACACTGTAAGGCAGGGGTTAGGTCGGCCGCTACATAGTTTGTGTGGTTTCATTTGTGGATAAAAAGGGGTGAATTCGGACGATCTTTCCTGTTGGAACTGTCGACTCATGGTTCAATCTGACCTTCTGGGCGCCGGATTGTCTATCTTGGGGAAACTAACACTAAGGTGGGACAATGAATAGAATAGATTCACTTAATTACGGGTTTAAAATAAACTTTTCAATTTTATGGATGTTTTAATTTAATTTTAATATTTAGAATTTTAAATTATATCTATTTTCTGGGATTTATCTGGGGCTTTCCATTGAAAATCCTATTTACTCTCAACCAACTCTTAGCTTTCGCCTCTTATTAAGAAACGAATCTTGTCTCCCCGATCAGTTATAACGAAATTTTAAAGGGGGTATTCGATGACAAGTAATCGTTTAAACTTTTAATGTTCTCGAAAATCGGGGCATTTCTCATGGTTTGGGGGAAACGTTTTTTCACCAGTAGGTTGCAGATAAAAAGTTCCAATGAAATATGAGGTCAGGAAAAAACAAGTTGGTCGTAGGAGGCAATAGCTTTTTATTCCATTCATTTTTACCAAAAATTGGCCAAAATGTTGGAATTAACCATTACATATTACAAAAAACTAATTAGTTTACAAATGTGCCTCAATTTTTACACTGTCAGCTGCGATATATATCTGGGCACGGAAAACAAGTTTCGGAAAGAGTCTTCGATCATTTATCACACGAATTTCTTGCACGGTGGCCACAAACGTAAGGTAACGTGGTTTTCTTATAAAGGCCCACAAGAAAAAGTTCAGAATTGTTAAGTTCGGCGATCTAGGAGGCCACCGAACGTGTACTTCGATACGATGGACGGGGACTTGATGCGGTGGTGCTTGGCAGAGCTAGTTCTGGAACTGGCAGCGGGAACGAGTCAGGAACAGTTGGCGTCAACGGTTCGTTAACGATCAGCGGTACGTGTTCGTTGGTGCTCTAGAGTTCTTGTAGCATTCTTGGAGCTATGTGAGCTGGTCTGCAACTACGGCTGGTCTGCTCTTCCTCGTCTAGCGTCTTCATATTTATAAGCAGAGTTTGGCCCTCGGAGAGACTGTTGTTCCACAATACACTTGTGGGAGGGGAGGGGAGACAGCGTGATCGTCCGGGAAAACGTCGCTTCACAATCCTCTCGTTACAATATGCAACCTTGGATTAATAAAAGAAGTTAACGCTTCCTGGATATGACACTTACTCCAAACACGCGGCTCACAAAAGCCAATGGGCGACCCCAGCGCGCCTAGTGCGATATTTAAGAAGCGCAACGGACAAACAAAGAGCACGTGCATACGCGAATAAACACGTTTTGAGAAAGGCTTAGGGAAAGGTAATAGTTTAACGTTTTCCATATAAGCACGGTCAGCGTATCTTGAATCACTTTTCCATTTAGGTGTTTCACACCCATTAACAAAAAAATTGATTGAATAATAAATAAAACCTTAATATTTGCTTTCATTTCAAAAAACTAAGAGCAAGGGATTTCAAACCCTTGGCTTTTCAAAGTACCAATCGCTTGCTTACAATATTGGCTCCTGATTTGCTAAAGACTCGCGCATGCGTCGCGAAAACCGGAAAGGTAACATTTTAAAGGATGTCATCCAAACCCCCTTTTTTCGTCCCCTTCTTTCACTGGCTTATGTGAGCCAAAGGCTAGAGTGTCATATCCAGGAAGCGTTAGCTTCTATTATTAATCCAAGATGCAATGAAGTATTCAAGGCCAACGTCTTCCAAGTCAATGTCTTCCAAGTCAATATTGTTTCGGCATCGTCCACGAAACCTCTGATTGATGTTTCCGAAATTTTTCAGAATTTTATTAAGTCCCTGGGTACAGTTGTGTGACTGTACCTAAAGTTGGGAAAACGATTTCTTAATGGGAATATAACCATTGGATTTGGTGTGGAACATCAATGTTGGCAGCTCTGGCCGCCCTTACCTTTGGCTTTAAAAATGTTTCGCGCCAATGTACACGTAAATTTGAAAAGTAAAAGAGGTCTTCCATTAAAATTGCTTTGAAGGTTATATTCCCTTTACCTACACCGAGAAATAGCTTAAGTATACGGGTGCGCTGCTCCACGAGGCATACTTAACTTGAATTGATAATTTATTAAATTGTAAATTTTTAAAGAATACACGTAAGTAAAAACACATCGATTTAGGTCGTTTAAAAATGTTAAAATAAACGGAATTTAAAGAACATTCCTAATACGTCCATTTAAATGTGTTACATAGAACCTAACATTTGAACTATTTAAGCTAACACGTTTCATGATATTTTAATTGTTGCGTTATTGATTTTATTGGAAATCCATAACGGAACTCAAATCGATTTGGTTTTTTTTTCTGTAAAAATGATGAGGGGTCTTAAATTGCATTGTTAAATAGCTTTAGTTTTAATAAAAGTGAAAAAATTACTGATTATTGGAAGATAATAAAATGTTAACCGTGGTCTCTAGGTGTTTGATCTTTAACCGTTGGCATAATAGCTTTATCTAAAACTTGCACTTGAGTAAGTCATGCATGAATTTTTTATATGCTGGTTGTGCAAATCGGTCAAATTGTTTCTGAGATATTCTTTAGCAATGGCGTTATTTTCCTGATAGCGGATAATCATTCCCGAATCGAATCGTGTGCACCTAGTTTACACACAATCTTAAGGGATAAATGTGTGTTGTACGATGCCGATGCCGCCGAAATTAACATAATGCTTTAAACATAAGGTTAAGAATTGTCTTTGATATGTCAATCGATAAAAAAATCAGATCCTCAATTTTCATTTTGCCACTAGAGGGCCCACAATTCGGTTAGTTGCTCATTTAATAATTTTAGTATCTTTTTGACTTAAAATTTTCATAACTTTTTAAATTAGGACCAACTTGGTTGGAAATTATGTTTTTAGCTAGACTTGATCATTTATGAACTACGTTTTCGGTTTCATTATGAAAATTTAAATTTAGGTGAGATTTCTGGCCACTTCATGGGACCTTAAAACCAGCGTACGCGCATGGTGCTTTCTTTTCGCCTGTTCTTGGACTAAAGGTTTACTCTTTTTAAATCCTAAAACATTTTAATCGCCTGTTCCGGGGATGAGAATTACTCCACCCCATAAACTCTTCGCTTGTTCCGGAGTATAAGGGTTAATTTTTTTAGTCGGGACTTGTGAAAAGGTCACAGGCAGCCATTTTTGGAAAACGTTTTTACTCCGACCGAAACTATTCGCCACTACAAAATCGCAGTAAAATGACGTCATAGCTTTACTTCTGTTAACATACTCGGTTTCTTTAAACTTAATTTAAATAACCGCGTTTATTTCCAAATACTTGTTATTCAAAAAATTAGTTTTGTCTCAAAATTAATTTAAATATCGGTGTTCCAAGTTTCGCTACCCTCATTCTAAAACCAGGTAATTCGAAACATTCAATTTCCATAAAATTTATTTACCGAGTACAAGATGATTGGAAATTGGTTCAAATTAACATTTTAATTTAATATGTAAAATACATTTAAAACATCGGGGGATTGTTTGTTATTGAATAATCATGGAATCTTGTTTTTCATACCCTTGTGATAATTTTACCATCTCAAAAGATAAACTGTGGGGACATCCAATTATGGGCGGAGCCATAGGTAGAGCCTGGACTACAAGGGTCCGCTTGAAATTTGCTTTTGGAGAAATGACTAATTTTGTGAAAATTAAATATTTTAATTGATAACTAATATTATCTGTCCGTTCGCCTTTCTGGTGCTAACCATAACAAAAATTCCTTTCAAAAATTACTTAAAGTCACGAATATTTCGAAAATTAGTTATATTGAAATGTTTGGTTACACTGTCATTTGCATGGATTTTTCTCCTTATTTAACAATAAACAATTAAAAAATAAACAAGAACTCGACGGGTAATTTCAATAAATAATACTATGGGTATATTAAGGTTAAATTAATTAATAACCAAAATATACAAGGTGTCCTAAATTGCTCTGACAAGGCGTGCTCCTCAAAAACCATTTTAGATTAGTTTTTAAACAAATTTGACTGGAAAGTATAGCAAGAAACTTTTCGGTGATATATTTGAAGAGCATTCTTGAAAATGTACAAAATGTCCGTCGTAGAAGGCAACAGGGTTTTACTGGAGCTTAAATTGTTTTAAAAATTAAGGCATATCAAGGTTTCACATAATACTTTTGTTTATTCAATTAGTGAGATAAATTTCAAATGGTCTAACTTCGACCTACTGCTAGTTACACAAAACATGTTTCTTTTGACTAATTTGTACAAAGGTTAATTTTTGATTTAGTACTTAATTCAACGTTATCAAAATTGCAAACCACTCTCGGAAGTTATTTCAACAATGCCCTATTCCGTTAAGAAACGTGCTTTAATGGTAGAATGCACACCCCTAACAAATATCGTCGTCGTAATACGGTTATGTGAGCTGTTCGAGATTTACAGAAACGCGATAGCTGTCCGCTAAAACACCAAAGAAGACGACGCTTTCCTAACGTTCTTCGTTGCTTATCCTCCAGGACGTATTAGAAGTGCAAGTGTATAACAATGTTTGTCAAGTAGACACGTCTCTAGGACCATTCACAGACATATCAAGCACTTCATGACGGAGATATGGATCGTAGGTTTGACTTTTGTAACTAGATAAACAACATATCAATAGAAACCCTAATTTTGTTGGATGTTCTTCTAGTGACCGATGAGTGTTCGTTTTTAAGCGATAGACCATTTAACAAATAAATCATGCACAGTTGTGTTGATAAGAATGGTCAGTGGGGATTTCCTCACTTCAAAGATTTGCAATTTCTGTTGAATTAGGGACTTTGAGGAATTTTGAAGAGGAAACGGGCTCTCATTAATAAACAGGGTAGTCGTTTTTGATGTTTAACGAGGACTGTGACGACAATAAAAAATACAAAGTTTTGTTATATTTCGCTTGTTTTATCTTTGTTGTATTTTACAACTTATCTATTATTTAGTAAATTTTGTGGTAACAAGGTTTGTGACATGAGGAAAAAACATACGGGTCTATAAAAAGAACTATGAAACTTAAAAACGATTTCCGCAATTTTTTTTATCATCACTTACCTTATATTTCATTATTTTTTGTGGATCTGCGTCATAACATTAATTTTTGTTTTAACGGCAACTCATTGGAAATATAAAATATAACAGCGAATAATCCACGCTACAATCATTTTTTTTGGAAAGGCGAATTCTTCGGTTGTTTCAATTTGGCTGAAAGCGGGGGACGGTTCCACCTCCTCTATGCTTGTTGGAACGTTAAACGCCATATGAGCGAGCATTTCTTTGTCAAACCTAATTATCCCTTTGGCGTGTTTGACAGAACAAATGGCTTAATTTTCTTATTATCTATTTCACTACTAGGCAAATCACTTAAAAATAGAAATCAGTAATTCGAGGACCACAATTATTAATACTAAGCAGTTTGTAAAGTTGACTGATGAAATACTTACTTGTCAATTACGTGGCTAATAGTCTGTTAAGCATTTTCAATTAAAGAGAGCACCAATAGACCTTTAATATATCTCTTTTAGAAATTAAAACCTGGGTCAAAAGTTACAATATTTATATCGAATAAGGTTTGGTTATTTACAAAAGATTTTTCTCAATTTAGTTAAAAAAAAATTATTTGTTCATTTGCGACTAAAGCATGAAACACATTTTAATATCTTGAATTACGCCTAGTTGAAAGCTGAAAATTGAAAAAGAATGAATACTAATTCGATAAACGAAATTAAGGAAAAACACTTTCCAGCAGTTTGATATAACCCATTTAAAACACGAAAAAACAGGTAAGTAGCGTAATTAAGAAATCGCTCTCGTCATGAATTATATATATATATGGTTACTGTCCAAAATTTATCGAACGTTGGATAAAAGACGTAAGAGATAAGTGAGTGTGTATACCGATAGGGGGCACCTGCGGGTGGGTGAAACGGGCCCCTGTAGGGGCCCAATTTTGCGTACATTTACTGCAGGTCAAAAGGTCAATAGCTGAGGGCACCCCATTTTAGGGTCAAAAGGTTAGCTGATTTACGATGTTACCCTCATTTTAGGTCAATAGGTTATCTGCCCCTATTCCGCAGGTGGTGTGGACTGACACGATGTTATGCAAACAGCCGTCAAAACCGATCCGTCAAAGTTAATGTCTGGCCCCTGTCTTTCGAGTTGGTAATAAATAGGGTTTCCGCCGACAAACACTTTCGGGCCCTAAGGGTACTGTAAAATAGCGGGCGGTCATCGAAAAAAGTGTTTTGGAAAAAAAGAGAAGAGTGTATACAAATTATAAGGCTTTATTTATACATTCAAAGTTACAGAACATTAAGCGGATGAAAAAAAAAACGCTTAAAGATAAAACAATTTATGGTTTGTAGATACCATAGTAAACAAATGGTTGTCATTAATTTTATCAGAGTTTTAGCATAAATTTTAGGTACTCGATCCTGGCATAGACGAATGTTCGCGTGTCGAAAGTTAGGTAACAGTGAATTTTAAATAAATCCCTCTGTAAATTAACTTGACCTTCTTTTAGGTTTCAGGTAGACGTGGACTAAAGGTACACTAGAATATTGAAATTTTCATTACAGGTAACATTCATATTATTTTTATTTTCTAGGTATATGTTTTTCTCAGGTATCAACTGCTGGCATGTCAGACGAGGACGAAAAAGACCAGGACAGGTATGTATATCATATTTTTCAGTTAATGGTTACTTAATAGTAATTTTTCGTTTTGCTTTCAAGGTTCAGACAGACTTGGACTGAATGGACTGACAGACTGACCGGTCAACTGTGGTAATATTAAATTTTGATTAAAGGTAACTTGCACTAATTTGTTTTATTTTCCAGGTATGGGGTTTATTTAGACGAGGATGGAACTGACGGACATGTATGTATCGATAATATTTCATTTTCAGGTAATGGTGACTTAATAGTAATTTTGTACAATACTTTCAAGGTCCAGATAGACATGGACTGAAAGACTGACCAGTAATAGTCGACTTTGGTAATATAATTTTTTTATTACAAGTGACACTCAAGTTTTATTACTTTCTAGGTATGGTTTTTTCAGGTATCAACTGCCATGCCGGCAGGACGAAACAGACCAGGACACGTATATATATAATATTTTTTCATGTAATGGCGACTTAATAGTATTAGATAAACGTGGACTGAATTGATTGACCGACTGACCAGTCGACTGTAGTAATAATATATTTTAAATAAAGGTAGCTTACACTTTAAATATTTTACTTTTCTAGGTATGGGTTTTTCAGAAGAGGACGGAACTGACGGACAGGTATGTATAAATAATATTTTATGACTGACTAACATGTATGTATTGATTATATATTTTTTCACGTAAGGGTGACTTAATAGAAACTTTTATGGTAGTTTTAAATATATTTACAATGGCAATAGGGCTAAATATGTTTACGCGCAAAATCAAATAATAGGTTAAAATAAAAGAAACAGTAGATAATTAAGCATTTTTATTCATATGTTGATATTAAGGGTACAGAATCGTTACAATTAGTTGAATGTTATTCGGTTTATGGGCTTTCTTCTTGTCAAATTTGTATGGAAGCGAATTCTAGAAATCTAATGATAAAAACGTTATTTGAAACAACTAAAAAAAAGTTTTTTTAGCCAAATTGTAGATCTCGACAATTATCCGCTTATGGCATTATCAATAAGAACATTGACATTGTCCTTCCGCATTCTAAACTGATTGAGAAATTATCTATCGGGCATTTGAAAAGCATCTCGACGCGTTCAAATTTCAATAGCTGCAGCAGCAGCGACAAAAACCGCCATTTTGAAGAATAAAATGACGACAAAAATAGCTTCGATAGGGCTTAAAATAAGACGAAACTAGGTAGCAAAACCCGAGCTGTACTGAACAGAATTGATCTAGCTCCATTGAGGTACAATCTTCCCTTTTGGAGCGGTCAATCCTAAGGATGAGAGGATCAGAGTCAACGCTACTCGTGACTCTGGAATCAGGAAATGAAAATCTAACCTATGTGTTAGATTGATAGACATAACCGAAAAGTTGTGGTGGTAGGAATCGAGAGGCGTGTTACATGTGATTAACAGTAAAATCGAATTCCAGCACTTATCACGGCCTAGGCTTATCAGACTTTTCGTCGAGATTTAAATCTTTTTTAAACTAACCGATTTGTTCGCCTGGGATAACAAAGTTCGGTGTTTACCTGAACTAGTTTCATCTTGATAGTGTAGAAAATGTGTCTGTGATACGCCAATGACGAGTCACTTAACACATGGCATTCAGAGATGAGAGCTGTTACATTTTCTGAACACAACATTAGATCAATGAACTCGCTTCTGTTACAATTAATCAAAGTTGGTTCATTGTTCCTATTGAAAATATGAAGTTTGGTATTAACCACTTATTGCATATGATTGTGGCCCAGTTGACAGGATTAGCGTTTGCATCACAACCAAATATGAGTTTCTTTACCAACTTTTCACAGCTGTTGAATAATTTGTTCATCTCCTGTAAAGGAAGTGGCAGAACATCATCGTTAAGGAAGTTAGTGAATGCCGCTGTGAATTTCTCATTCCCGTCAGTAATAGTGGTAGATTGAAAGCGGACGGGCATGAATATTCTTGCGAACCAATAGACAAGCTCTAAGTGAAGTAGACTTAGTCATTATAGACATTGCCTGCAGTACTAGTACTAAGACCAAGGATTTTTTCATTGGCAATCCTGGGTTCCTGAATCAGAAAAACGCCAATTTGTTCCTTAGCAAGATTACGACAGAGTACAGTGAAGGCTGTCGTACGGTGGTGAAGATTTATCTGTACCACCCTTATGCTCATAATGATCAACCTATTTTGTTGTCTGAATGGCGTTTCCGCCTTTTGAAGCGGTGAGTGAGGGACTAAAGTTGGGTGTCGCCTGGGTCCCCGAGTAGATCGTTAGTTAAACCGTATTTTTCGTTTTCCCGGTACCATTCAGCGTCCATCACGATAGCTTACTCCTTGGCTTAAAGAACACGCAGAACCTTGATTATGCACCGTGGAAAGTGAGCTCTTCACCTTTTACTTTATCCCGCCAAGGTTGAAGAAACTTTGGCATATTAGCAAATTGAAGCGTAAGTCATAGCAGCAAATGCCGATACTTTATCAATTGGAGAACAATCTTTCAAGACCAATCTGAAAACTGCCGGCAAATTGATGGGTCAGCCCTTAAAAGCGTTCTTATTAATTAACTTTACCAGAAACCAAACAATTTTTAAATCCCCTCTTCTCTTTTGAAATGAATCCTTTGACAATTATGGTGTATAGGAAGAAATGTTAAAATACAACGAAATTCTACAACTGCACAAGATAAATTGATTTAAAAGTAAAATTAAATTTATCTTGTGCACTCCTATACTACTGTGCAAGTCGCTAGACAATTAAATAATCATGATGTTGTAAGGGTTCTGGTGTTTAACCAATTTCAAGTTAGCCTCCCTCTTCTTCGCGAGATTTGTGCCCAATATGATTCGTCATTTCTCCATGATTCACTGTCTTAATAATAATAATCTGGTTTTCTTTTATTATTATTCGAATTTGCTTGAATCTCAATTTATATATGAAACCTATCATGACCGATAATTTATCGTTACTAAAAAATTAACGCAACATATAATGACCGATAATTTATCATACGTAAAACATCAACGCTCAATTTCCTTTATATTTATTATTTAATAATTCCGAAAAACAAAGTGTTGACGGGTGTGTTATAAGTGTAAAAAGGTGTAAAATCAATATTTAGCCTCCCTTGTAGCCTAATGCAGCTGGCCCAGCAGTTGTGATTATAGTGTTGGCCAAAGGTGTTGGTGAACCAGCAACTGAACAATCGAAATGTCCTATTTGGCCAGCAGCTGGTTTACGAATCGGGGCCCTTTCCGTTTTTAAAAAAACCAGCATGTGGCCAACTTTAGGTTTTTTTGCCATATTAAAGATTTATAGTTACCAACACCAAAGTTAACACTGTCCCAACAATTCCACCCTCTCGCCAACTACAAAACCACCCCCTCGCCAACTACAAAACCACCCCCTCGCTAACTACAAAACCACCCCCTCGCCAACTACAAAACCACCCTTTCGCCAACTAAATGTAGTCACTTAACCAGCACAATACCTTACCTAATTCCCCAAATTTTAATTTAATTATTCGGTATAATGAATAACAAAATATTAAAATTCATTTTTTATTCGATATAAAACAGTAATTTTTGGCACAGCAATTTCAAATATATACAATCGTCTCCAAAAAAAAGAGATTCGTCAAATAGGTAATTTGTAATTAACAGTTTTTCTACTCGTCTGATAATTCAGCTTCTGGTTTATCAACGCTTGCGTCTCTAGCTTCTTGGCTACTCTTTTTCTTTCTTTGCTCTCTTCCTCCTTCTCTGTCCCCTGAGTATCTGATCCACTTCTTCATAACTGTTTCAATATCATAAATTCTTGACCCTTTAACGTTACGTTGAACAGCTTCTGTAAATACATAAAGTTTTCAAACTCGTGAGAAAACTACATAGCAAGAATACAGTTTTTTTTAAAGAAAAATATAATTTACCTATTATGAAATTTTTCGTTTTTAAAACTTGAAATGCGTGTTTTCCGTTCAAGCCAATCCAGTTGAACTTTAAAATCAAAGAATGCGAAAATACTCTCTTCAATATTCCACGGCATGTATCACCAATTTTGCGACCACCGATAGCTGATAACTTTCTCACCTAACAATGAATAAATCGTCAATTTAAAACAGATTTTTATCCAAGCCCCATTGCAAAAATAGAAAATCACGGGGCTGCGTTTTTGTATACCCTGTTTAAACTGGACTATTAACTTACCACTCTTTTTCTGATATCCTCATCATCCAGAAACATCTCCAACTTTTTCAAATCTTGAATGCTTTCAAGAGGTAGGCTTGGTGAACCATCAATTTCCGTATCGTCCAGGGTATAATTAGCCAATTGCTCTTGCGAGTTTATGATTTTATCCAATTTCACGTGTATGTCAGATAGCATTAACATTACAGATTTTTCGTATTTATCTAAAAATTAAGAAAGTTAAGTATTGTATATGAAAATTTAGTTTTCCTTTAAACTGTTAGACTACTTATGCGAAAAGTAGTTAATTAAAAAAATTTAATCTTAAAATTTTTTAACATCGTTTCTGCACTTATTTTTCAGTAGGTTATTTTACCATTTCACTATACCTTTAAATATACCATTGGAAAGGCTTGAATGGTGCCGCCTAGATAGAGATTGTTGATATTTATCCACACTTCCCGTTTCTTGAAAATAAACTATATAAGACAGTAAACCGAACAACTACGTAGTTGGCCTATAAAATAAAAACAATCAGTAAAAACTAATGTTACCTTCCATATAGCGATTTTGGTGGTTTCCGATTGAAGAATATTCAGATCCAAAAGAATGTTGCATAAATGTTTCGTCTCTTATTTGTGGCCGTATTGTAGAAAATTCAGAGTTGATGGAGTTTGGACTGGAGTTAACTTCCTCTACGGGTTGATTTGTAGAAAATGAACGGCGATAACTTGAATCAGAATTCTCCTTTCTATGTTGTGGAATAGGACTTGGTGAAAATTGAGAGCAATGAGAGCTTTGACTTCTTGAAGTTTCCTTCCTACCATGTGAAATGCTACTTGACGTAGATCGTGACTTTGTTTTCTTGTTTGGTTTAACAATTGATCGAGATTGTTGATTAGCGATTCCTGATTTTTCCAATTGAGGGCTTTTACTGGTTTTGTCAAACGTTTTCTTTTAGAGTAAAGCGCTAGATCCTTCCTTGGTGTTAAGTTGGTTTTCCAAATGTTGGTTACTTTGATATACCGCTGATAAAACAGGTGTCTTGTCCATCGATTTTTTTGATGTAATTGTACTACGCTGTTCATTGGAATGTAATTGACTCGCATCTATTGCTGGTTGTGATTCATTGAGCATCAACGGTAAAGGCGGTGGTGAGGGTAATTTAACCATTTTACGATTTTTTCCACGTTTTGTTTTACCATTTTCATCTTCTACTCCAAAATTTGTAAGCCATTAGTTTACGAAAAATACTTTACAGGTTAATAAAATTACGATAATTACCAGAAGTAGAATCAGGGCCTGAAGAGATATCCATTTGTTTTTGCCGTTTATTTCTTCGTCCTCTTCCATATTCCTTTTCGCTGGCCAAGTCGGAGGTCAGTTCCGCATTTTTTAATTGCTCCCTGGCTCTTGTGTAAATCACTGCAATCACAGAAAAATGGTTCAGCATTATTGTTGTAGTTACAGAATCTAAAAATGTAGTCCTACTTGATTTATATAAAATCTTCCCACTGTAAATGGTCCAATGTTCGTCGTATGAAGCACACTTTGTAATTAAACTTGTTACTTCATTATGTAAAGACGATGGTGGCCAGTAGCATGAAGTTTCATCGGGACACCATTTTAATGGAACTACTTCAACAGTTCCTTCGTTTTCGAAACTAAACACTACAAACATCTGAAAAAAAACAATACAAAATATCTAAACTTGAAAACTAAGGTTAAAAGGAAAATTATAGTTTTGTTCACTAGGGCTCCCACCAAAATCTGAAGAAAAATAACCAACTTTTTAAATTCTAACCGAATAAATTAAAATTTTCCAAATATTCCCATTCCATACTTTATTATTAATAAATTTTAAGTCAAAGTAAAATAGTCAATATAATTAGTTGACTAAATAAAAACTATTTTTATTTTATTTATTTAAAATCTATGAAGCATTGGAACAATTTTAACTAAAGAATTTTCATTGTTTTCGAAAATGAAACACTTGCTTTCTATTGAAGAGAGAGGATAAGTTTTAGCTAATTTTGAAATTTTACCAACAAAAAGGCCTAAAATAGAAGACCGAAGAGGGTAATCAAAAATATCAGCATAAGGTTTACACAAATTTCCAACAACCATTATGTCATTAATGCCAAACTGATAAATATGTCTAACCTTTATTACGTCACCAGAAGTCATTTTAAAGCAATTATCACCCGATTTAAGAGATATACAAAATGAAGTGGTTTGAATTTTCTTAAAAGATTGAGCATTTTTTGGTACTAGAGGGCTGTTATTTTTAAACGGTTTCTTTATGACTAATTGGTTGATTTTTTCTTTACTTGGAAGCAGTTGGTTTTCATATACTCTTTTAAACAGTTGCTGAAGGGGCTTATTGGGAGATCGCATTTTCTTTTTAAGCTTTTGCAAATGATTTTCAAAAGGAAATGCACTAAAATTGTCTAACGGACCAAATTTTTTCACATCATGTGCTAGATGCGTTAAGGAATGAACATTGAGGACTACAAACTCTTTCCCATAAAAGTCTGGACTTGATAAAACAAATTTTTCTAAAAGTTGGCCAGCGAAGTTACACAGAGTTTTGCTAAAAACTGGTGATGCCAAAATGTAGATTGCGCAAAAAAGCAATCTAAAATGGTTAAGAACATCTTTAGATAGAATATCCTCGCCTAGGATTGGACCGGTGTACAACAAAAACTGCCGTAGCTCTGTGGCCTTCCACCTATCTATATATTTTAACGCTCTAGGTTTCCTAGCAAATTCACTTGGAATGTATTTTCTAATATTTTCCAGCTTGTTGGAGAATTCGGTTATCATCTGGCTGCTTAACCTTACTACAAATTTCCCTTTTTTAACCCAGGCTGTTAAAATTCTTCTCATAACCCCTAAGCACACCAGATGCATGTAGTCCAGGGGAAATTGGTTAACCATATCCATATCCAAATTTTCTAGAGGGGAAGGGGGTCCAATAAGGTGATGCTCTTCATTAATTTGATTTCGAAAAGATTCATTTTTCCGTAAAGTTACTGGCTCATCGGAATCTAGCTCTAAAAAAACTGTGCGACGGTTGTAATGAAAACCCTTAATGGTACATTTATCGCAAGAATGGTAACCAGTGTGCCCTTTAACATTTTTTACGAAGGTCCTAGCTGGTGTGTCTAATATAAAAGGACCATCTGATCGGCAGTTAAATATTTTCCCACCGTATTGAAAACCATTACTGCACAAAGCTGTTAGTTCATTTAAAAAAGGCTCCAAGAATTCAGTTAAGGATGCAGGCTTGCTGTTTCCACAAAATATTCCCACCGGAAAAACCTCCCCAATTATCCCTTCCGAAAAACTATAAACTGAGGCCAAAATAGGCCAAAGGCATTTGTTTGAACTTTTAAATAGAGGCACCCCATCAATATTTATGGCAAAAGAAATATCGTCATCGTAATTAGGTCGCGAATTTAAAAAGTTTTTAATACCTTGGGTAAAACCAATATGCCAATATTCCCCACCTGCAATTAGTGTTATTCCTATAGCATCTCTTTGGGTATGCAAAAGTGTTCGCGAATCTTTCGGTAAGGTGTCATGTCCATGAACCCGTAGAATACATAACAAACTATTAAGCTTAACAGTGTCTATGTTATGGGTCAATGCCCAGCTCCTAATATCTTCGGAAATATCACGTACATCATGTTCCGACGAACTAGTATCGCTATAACTTGATAAATTGCTATTAATCCTCTCGATATTATCACTTGAACTATCAGTTATGTTCTCATCAGAATCACTGTTATTTAGACATTGTGCATCTAAGAAATGCATCCCATTTTGATTAATTTCAACCTGACCTGAATCGCAAATTGCCTCATCACTACAAGGGCCTAATACACCATCTTTATTTAAGTCAAAATCCACTACACCTCTAGCGTCTAATAAATCACATTCTTCTGACACTCGTTCCATAACGGTATTTAAATAATTGGTTCTTTTTCTTCGCTTTTGTCTATTACTTAAATCAGAAACGTCTCTATCATAGTTCATACCAACTCTCTTAACTTTACTATTAGCCATAATTAACTAATATTATGATTAAATTAGAGTAGCAAACAGTAAAAAAGGTTAATTACATTACCGTGTTAAATTATAGCACCAATCAATCAAGTAACCTAAATAGAGAAACAATAAGAATTCCATTTAAAATTCAGCCTAAAAGTAAGATAGTATAAAAAATGAAAACTAATTATATATAAGACTTAAATATCTTTAAGGGAAATGTCCACTTCAATAGAATATAAACTAAATTAAAAGTGTTTGAATATACAAAAAATATTTAAAGTTAGGGAATTTAATATTGACTAAAACGTAAAAAAAGAACTGGACTTAACTCCGTATTCTTTTTTTAGTTTTTGAATGGGGGTGGATATCGTATCTCGTAACTATAGGAAATGGTGGATAACTCGTCGACAGCATAATTAAAAATTAAATTTATTTTCATTGAAATAGAAAACACTTGAAGTTCTTGATATTTTTGGGTATATTCAAACACGTTTATTTTAAAATCTATCGTTTTATTAAAATATTTGAGTATTTAAAATTACATAATTTTCCACAATATCTCAAACTCCCAAAATATTTAACTTACTACAAATTTAAAGTTAAAAAGTAGTAGTTTTCAATTAAATACTATAATATTTAACATTGAAAAATATATTTAGGCTTACCTTAATCATAGAACGGAAAATGGCGATGATAAACCCGAGGTCCACCTTTGTTCGGAGACGAGGTAAAAGAAACTGACCGCTTGAACGGTCCCAGCCACGAATCTCGCGTTACCACGAGGCTTTGGAATTTTCTCGACCTTTGTTACTGGCACCCGCCCCCTCCCACTCTAGGTACAATGTACGCCTGTTGGCTAGGAATAAACCCCATCTGTATACATCAACTTTTTATAACTCTTAAAATGTTTTATTTATTTAAAACATTTATATTTTTTTAAGGCGGACAAAATATCTTTAAGTGCAGAGTTTTTTTAAAGTAATAAACAGGAATTACGAAAATAAATTGATATATTTAAGTAAAGTGCTGTTTTGGAGTCGGGTAGGAGTTGGTTTCCAATACTCCTTAAAATTGTTAGGATTATTTAAATTGGAAATTATTGTTCATTAATGTTTAGTTTATGCAGAATAAATATGAGGGTTCATAGTTTTTAGGTCGCTAAGATTGAAATTTGTCCCCAATAAATGCGTGTGTATCAAGTTGGGCGTTATTTGGTTTTGAAGTTGGCTTTAGGTTTCTTTTAGTCGGGCCTGAGTTGGCTTACGACTTTTAACCAACTACGACACCATACCGACCGCGCGACTACTAGCCAACACAAAACCAAATGGCTTGTGCTACAAGGGCTTCTTTAAAGGAGTCTAAAAGGTGTTCATAACCCCAGAAATAGGTGTAAAAGTGTGCAATACCTTAATCACACCTCCATTTATGGTAGAATCAAGTTGTAAAAGGATACATCATATTTTTTTTAAATAACAAAATAGACCCAAATCAATTGTATGTTTAATTGTATTGTACTTTATATATACGGTATTAATACAATGGGTTGTATTTTAACCCAATTAATTGTGTAAATTAACTTCGTGACGGTAACCCATTAGCAGTGTATTGCTATCCTTAAAATAATAAGCGATCTGTGACATTTGAACTTTAAAAGTGTTATCCAGCATCCATTTTTTATATTATAGAAAATTACAAATTTCAGAAAACTTATTAAACATCCTAAGTTGATTTTATTTGTAATTACAGTGAAATTACAAAGCATACGTAAAAATTCTAATTATTTTTAATTTTAAAATAAATTTGGTAATTACGATTTGAATTAACGGTTTCCAATAAAATAAGTTCATTTTCTTACGTTAAATACTAAACTATTATGTAACAATGCAAAAAGCGACACGGGTTCCTTAGGCTTCTCATTATTTGGGAATTGAATTTTAAAGTTCTGAGAAAATGCGCTTAAGTAGAAATATCCGAATAGTTGAGCTAAAGGTTCTCCAGAACAATATCTTTTTCCTATTAAAATACAGGTAAATGCTAATTAATAATTTAATTAATAGAAGCCATGAATCATAAAATTATATTTTAATCTATAAACCAGCCATTAAATTGGTGGCGGCGAAAGCGTAGGCTCTATCCCGAGTGACAACTCAAAAAGTAAAAACTTGAGAAGAGGCGGTAGATGGTTAATTTATTGGCGCTTTTAATTATTGTGAGCTGTTGGCTCACGTTGCATGTAACCCGTCTACCTAAATTAATGGTTTTAAAAGATGCTTGATGACTTTGGCCTAACGTGATTAGCCTTGTTAGCTGATTGTTGTTTGTTATGAACCGTTTATTGTTAAATGAAGCCAGCCTTCCTTGAGAAGCCTTTAACTTTAAGATCAAATGTAACAATAAACATTATGAACATCCCAAAGACACTACTTTGGAAAAGTGTATTTATTCACTACTCCTGGCCGCCAATTTATCAGCTTTAAACAGTGAACCTTTATTTATCCAAGTATTTGGGCTTCACTTACCAAATCCGAAAAGGAGAACTCTATCAGAAAGGTGATTTATTTGGCCAGTTTCTTCCGATATGAATCTTTCCGGTCTGAACACTTCGGGATCTCCCCATATTTCCCGGCTTCGGTGAGTCGAAGTACACATAAGCGTAACGTGAGTATCCTTTGGTAGGTCGTACTCTCCTATATTTCCATCTTTCAGAGCCCTGCGTTGGTTATTTAAATACACAAGTTTTTTAAAGCGGTTCAAAGGCGTCAATAAAGGATTTTTCAGTGCATAAAAGCTCTTGCGCTCGAGTCTTTTAACGAATAAATGGTTTTCTCTTTCCTAAACATACGTCGTTTAATAAAAGTTTGTCTACCGTTGCAGATGTAACGCTAACCCTTAGGTTGAATTTTTAAATGTTATCAAAGATGATTTGATTTTTCTCAGACACTTTGGAAACATATGTCGTGGTATTTGTTGATTCCCAAAATTTTGTAGTGTATTTAATTTCGCGGTTTAATTTTTTTTATATCCATTACATTTGTTGATAATCTTTGCATAAATAGTTATTAATAATAAAAACTACCCATTTTTTCTATAAACTTAAAACGTCTTTAACTCCTTTTAAAAATTAGCTTCACTATGAAATAGTAAGCGATATTCGCGAAAAAATAGTTTGAAAACATTAAAATAAATTTGTAGGCTTGGAGCCACTTTTGAATTAAAAAGTAAAATATTTCATCGGGAAAAGTGGTGTTCCCTAGGTTTTATTAAAATTTAATATAAAATAATCTTTTAAACATTGTTCTATTTTTCAAGTTACTAGTGAGAAAATAAACTGGGAATATAGTTGTAGGAGAAACGCAAAACTCTTTAAAACGGGGACCTTATCGCGTTTGAAGGGTTGAGCGACGAACACAAGAGCAGCTGGCTTGCACGTTCTACAACGGCTCGCAACCTCACACCAAAGCGCATGAGGAAAGAAAAAAAAACACAAAAGCTTCTTATCTTAAAAAATTTATCTTTCAACAAAAATAGAGGCTTACGCTATTTATTAATTTCCATGTATTTTCAGAAAATTAAGTACAACGGCTAGACTATTTTCTTTTAACAAACTCAAAATTAAATTAAACTCTATAATTTTTTACGCACTAACGATAGCAGTAACAATGGTCTGAATAACCTTTTCTGTTATCAAGTTTCACTGAAACTACGGTGATTTTTTCAATAAATTATATCTTAGTAACCATGAAGTCAAAATTCACCAAAACTTTTTCATGCACTAGAGGGCGTTAGTTTTTAAAACGAGCTTGATTCACCTGAACTAGAAAGCCTAACATTTATAGTGTTTACAGTGCTCTTCTACCTTAAGGAAATTATGCAAACCAATGCGGATAACTATATGTTTTTGGGAAAACTTTGTGAAAAGAAAGTTAATCTAAGCGGACGAAACTCAGTGCTATGTACAAACAAATTAAGGGGTTAAGTACAAGTGTAAAAATTATTTATTTCACGGACTATTGTATCAAAATTGTGTTAACTTAATTGATCGTTCTTTAACTTTTGAACTGCTCAAACGAATGAAATATAAACCGTACCTCACTCGGCATACCATGCCATTGATATTTTTTCAGAATTCGACGTTAAATGCAATTATCTTTTCAATTTGTCACGTGATTATCGAACAGTCCCATTTGCTGAAAAGTTAGAATTTATTATGCAAAGTAGTAGTTACAAATTTTCTGACTCTTTTTGCGATATATTTCGTCATTGAATTTGGCTTAGTAGAGACGATCGCAATTTCCGAATTCGAGGAGTTGCGCTAAACGATTAGTTGAATAATTTACCATATGATAAATATTTGAGAAATACGTGATTTCCCAAATAAACGCAACCAAAAATTGTTTCCTTAAATGCACGTTTTTTTAAGATAATCTGGAAATATCCAACTCGGATTTATGCTCTAGTATACTAGCGCTCAAAAATAGTTTGTGGTTGTATCATACATTAAGGTTATACATACATGAAAGTATCCTGTAAAGGAAAAATGTCGTAGTAGCGGTAAGCTTCCAGAATGAAGGCCTCGATTAGTCTTAAATTCTGTTTGTCGCTCCATTCTGGAAATCTGGATTTACCCAATGCAAAAAGGACTTGTTCGTGAATTTTCTCTTGCTCGTCTGGGTGAAGAGCCATCGCTAGAAGCAAAACTCCGATATGGCTCGCAACTGCCATTCCTGTTGTAGTTAATGATTGTAAAAAGTTATCAACCTTGATTTCCCCTATTTAAAAGAAATTGAAAAAAATACGCATATTAATTTTTTTATTATTTAAAAAATAAGTTCACATTAATTTCCTATCAAGATTAAGTTTCTTCTCTTACCGATTACGTAAACAGGCTCTAATATTTTTAAACACATGCGGGTGAAAATTTGGGACTGTGAAATGGTGTCGCCAAAGCGCGA
Organism: Leiobunum rupestre; assembly: GCF_980474605.1. Lineage (NCBI taxonomy): Eukaryota > Metazoa > Arthropoda > Arachnida > Opiliones > Sclerosomatidae > Leiobunum > Leiobunum rupestre. Next base: position 61,760,913 of record NC_143390.1, on the reverse strand, counting down.
CTAGGACTTTTGCGAAAACGTTATTCGTGTTGGTCTTCCTTTGATATGGTAAGAGAGTAAAATAACCTATAGGATTAATTCGTATGTGAAAAGACTGCTCAGAAAACATATTTTAGGAAAAAGTTCAAATCTTGTCTAAAATGCAGTGTAGGATGCTTTTATAAATATTTATCAATATCGATACCCAACATATTAATCGGATTCTATTCACGATTTTTGTTTCATTTTTGGCCTCTTATCCTGCCTGTGCTAACTGGGGGAGAAACCATTTTTTGAAATGCTCCCGTGTGAAAACTTTGCCTAAATTAAAGCTATATTATTATTAATTTGACTTTATTTTAAATATTTTTCTCGAAATTAACATACACATACGCGCCGGATTTTAAATTGTTTTTCAAATATCAGGCAATGGAAATGTATCATTCAATACATTTTTAGAATATTAGAAGCTATTTAAAAAAAATGAGTTTGTGGCACAGCTCTCATTCGAATTCTAAATAACAGAAGTGAAACCATGTGGCTACCGAGAATTAAACTGAAGTGAGCTACAATGCTAATGCAGAGCAACTTTTATCCCGCTTAAGGGGAAGTCCGAGGTAAGTTCAGAAAAACATGGTTTTTTCTTGAACTAGTTACAGAACAATTAAAACTGATAAAAATAAACGGTTTGCGGCGTTTTGAAGTAAAAGGTTTGAAGTATTTCAGGAATCAATTTCATAAAGCTAATACTAAAAATGAATTAATTACAAATGACTAAACGTAACTTTCTTTTTGTCACAATAACTCAAATACTGCTGGTCGGATTACTATGGTTGAAACTTCGAAAAGAAGAGAAACCAACAGGGTATTTACTGAATCTTTATCAAAGTTTTCATATAAATTTTACTATTAAAAAGTAATGTTTTTCTGTAACCCCACCGCTTTTTCGTGGTTAATATCGACAGATCAAAGATGTCGCTACCGTTGAATATTCCGAAAATATAGGTCTTTCGAAGACTTCGAAGTTCATGTCGTCAATCACCTTGCCGACAAAAGAAAGTACGATTTTCCCGAAATCTGAAAATTGGAGGGGGTACGCGCTAATTTTCGGTATTCGCAGCAGGGAGTCCCGCGGGCCATCAAACCACCCTCTGGTAGAAATACCCGTAGGCTAAGTAAGGAATTCTTTATTATAACAAAAGAAAATCCCTTTTCAGTCGATTTCCCCGAAATAGATGATTTTTTTTCCACAACTCCGTGGCCACAGCAGAAGTAACTAGGCGCCAAGCTTCGCTAAATAGCTGTTGGACTAAACAAGGGAGGGGTATAGCTAAACAAATTGAAACGAGATATTTTGGCGCGTGATATCACACCAAAACTTATTCTGTAGAGAAAAGTAGATTTTTTGTCATTCTTGATCCGTTATTGTTTAAAAAAATTGAGATAGAATATTTTGTCTTTGGACTAAATTATAGCTATTGGTATGAACGGACTAGGTTTGTTTTCATTATATTTATATTTCTGGTTTACTTGATATATCGTGGTCACTTTTGTGTATTTCAAACAATATTGGTAAAAATATGTGGATTTAAAATTTAAACGATTTCAGTAAAATCAAGAACGTATTTATGTATAAGAACGTTGAACGATCAAATTGGCGCCTGGTGACATGATTCAATCGGTTACAGAATAACTCCGCCCAAAAAATCGCGTGCGGCGCGCGCTAAAGGTTAAAACCGTTTCTAGTTTAAGCGCGCGCTGCACGCGGATTTTAGGGCGGAGTTATTCTGAAACCGATTGCATCATGGCCCAAGCGATGCCTTTTGTTCAACGTTCTTATACATATATACGTTCTTGGTAAAATATGAAACAACCGTTTTTTAATATACCTTTTTGTTAAAATATATTTATACCCTAATTCGGGTGTAAAATGAACCATAATTTAAAACCTGGTCTAATATTTAAATTAAGATAAAGCTTACAAATTATTCGGTCAAGTTTAATTCTTAAATAATTAGCTTGGAATTGTGTTTTTTTTAGAAATAGTGATAGAAAGTTGTTTATTTAATCTGCATTAATTATATTAAAACTTTATTAATATGGTTTCAATAACATTAACAGCCCCTTGAGACGTAGAATAAAATCATAATCTTAAATATTTCCTATATTTTAGTTATTTTATTAATGTCATTTTTTTAAAACTTGACCCGTGTCGAGAATAAACACTGAGGGCCCGTGTAAAAACGGCTTATACTACAATATAATATGCGAGAAGGCTCCCATGAAAGTTCCTTGAGTAGTATCTTTTGTCTACTTACAACAAAGAATATAAAGCTTACAATCCCCAAACTCCACATGCGGTCTTTCTCCCTTCCACGCTAAAAGCCTCTACGTCGCTCTGGCTAGTCGATAAAGATCGACTATATTGTCACCCACCTGTCAATCAATAGTTCAAGTTGTAAATTCCAAATTTTCGCGCGTAAAATTTGACCTAAAATATATTTCGGCAACACTGCCAAGAGACGAGTTTTAACGCCATCTAGTATTTTTTTCTCGAAACACAAAACCTCTTACTTCCCCCTTAAATAAATGTTGCAAAACAGTAAGGGTTGTGGATGAGCTTTACCGTTCCTTCAAGGTACAATGCGCAGCGATTTAGCTCATTAAAAAAATAGCTGTGGAAATTAAAATTCAAACTAATGTTTAAACAGTGAAAACAATTCGAAAATTGCGGTTTTACTGCAAGGACGCCTAACGTTTAAAAATCGATGATGTTTTCTTGGAAACAGATTTTCTTGCATCTCATAACCAGAATTATGGTAGACGATCAACTATTTTAAAGCTATGACCCTGTAAAATATGCCATAACTCCAAACTAAATTTGATAACAAATAATTCAATAATTAATTATATAGCAGCAAAATCGATCTTTAAATTTTTAAATGGAAAGCTATGTCGACAAAGAAATGACTAATAATTCACAGAATGATCAAGTAGACTAGAATAAAAAATTATAAGTAAGAATTTAACAAAACAAGAAATATCATTTTGTTATAACATTGAGAATTTATTTTTATAATTACGCAGGAATTAAGATAATTATTAGTTTCATTTAAATCCTACCCGAGGTGATATGATTTTTCCCAGTCACTCTGGTATGGAACAATACGCAGAGGTATTCCTTGATTTAAATGAAATTTCTAATTATATCGTTTTGTTATGTTTAAATTTGTTTTAACAGTTTTGGGGAAAACTCTTGCCAACTCCAATTTGGATCCAGTCATACTGTATTAAAATACTTCAATGAGGTATTTATAGTTTTGAATGTTTACGTACTGCTATTGTTTTTCAACTTGTTAGTGATCATCTCCCGAATTTGGAGGTCCATGAGATCTCTCACGCATCCGTCAACATATGTCTTTTCGTGTTTCTCAAGTTCTTTTCTAGAAGCAAATGACATGTATTATAATAAGTCATAATCACCCCATTAAAATAAACCGAATAGATTTTTTGACGTTGCAATGACATAAAATATCACTTATTCCAACTTTAACCTACATTTTTTTAACACAACAATAAACATGTATATTTTCAAGCTGTAAATCAGAAAAAAATATCGCTAAAAATTGCTCAAATTTTAAGTCTTAAATGGGTTAAAACTTAACTGGTGGGCCCCCAATAACTAAAATTAGTTTCGGGATATGAAAGGCCTATAATTTCTTTTATTTTGGGATCCCCCACCGATTTGGGCTGAAACGAAAACGCGAAAGCCTAATTTAGACTTGTAGTATAATACAACAAATAAACAAAAGTATTAAGTCACTCTTGATTTTTTAGGGGTGCATATTTTCTTGGACCCCCGGTCGAAAAACAGCCTAATCCGTCCCTGCCTGCACCCAGTGCGGGTAAGGGAACGAAAGTATAACTAATTAATCGTCATGTTTGAGGTCTTATTTATCAAGCCCAAACATTTAAAAAATTAGGAAAATTTAAATTGTTGCCCTTAAATGTTAAAATGTGGCTTAGTTCTCGTTATATTGTTATAGACGTGTTTGGTATTTTAATTTAATATAAACGCAAATTACTTGTATATTTAGAGAATAAAAATTAAATGATATTATAAGACCGTTTTTTAATACAGTTTTATTTTAAATAAAATTAATCAGTTTAATGTTTTTGCCCTTTTTAAGTTTATATGTTTTGAAATTTTCAAGGGCAATTAAAATTTTTCCCAATATCTTAAAGCAATTTTTAAATTCTGCCAAAAATATTTCGCCAAACACAAAAACCCAGGGGATAATTTTACATTTTGATCTTTAAAATGTGAAACTTATTAGTTGGGATAAATAAACGGGTTATTTCAACATTTTTTTTAAGCTTTTAAATTGGGGAAAAGCATTATGACGACTGTTGGGTTATTTGAAATTTAACAAACCATTGAAGTCGTGTCTGTGTGACACAAGTTTGGATTATTATTTGGGTCAAATTTGTTATATTTATGGTTGTTCAATGTTCTACTCACCTTTTTATTTCTTTATTGCATTTTTATATACCGTTTTTCAAAATTAATACAAATTAGCTGGACCTTTGACTAGAAATTTAGAAAATACCAATTTATAGGGTACTTTCAACTGTAACTAAATATACTGCCATCTTTCAAGCATCCAAAGTAATCGTGGTTTATAGAAAAAACGGCACCTTTATTAAGTTGCAAAATAAAGTCTATACAACGATAACTTTAAAACATTACAACAATTTGAACCAAGAGGGTAGAAATTTTATTTATCTGGAAAAATATTATTGGTTTATTTAATCTGGTTAAGAACTTGAACAAATTAAAATTAATTTAATTATAAACCATTATTCTTTATCTCCAGGGTTGCAGTGAGACATGTTAAAGCTTTAGCTCGCGAATTCGCTTTTTAGGTACTCTACTGTAATTATAAAGATATTATGCTTATTTAAGATTTGAACGCTGCTAGTTGTTCTACTAGTCCAGTTCAATTTTAGTTCAGTTTAAACTCGTACGTGACACGAGATTGCGCAATGGTTTATATCCGAGCAAAACTATTCAAATCCTTGGTACAACGGTGAAATACTCGCGGTCCCGGAAACACAAATATATAGGAGTAAAGGAGGTGTAAGTGTAAACAATACGAAATACACTGAGGGTCGAAATACTCAAAACCCTGATACTCGGTTGACTCTTAATGAAGATTAATGGATATGAGATCGGGAAACTAATTTTCGTGAAACAGCCATGACATCAACCTCAAAAATTTTTAATAAAATAAGACGATAGTAAAGCGCGAACCAAAATATTGGAAAAATTTCCCTGACCGTGAGCTATTACCGAAGGCTTTAAATCAAAAAGGGTTGTCACAAGAACCTCGTTCTTATTTAAAACAAAAACACGATTTTTATTAATAGTGCGATTCCCTCGAGCCATCCCATTCTAGATGATTTTATAAGGTACGCTAGGGGAGTAACTAATCGCTCGTTCAATAGTTTAACTAGTGCGTCTTCTTTATTTAGTTTCATTTCTTTGTTAATAGCGGCTTATGGATCGGGCAAAGATAACCAGACTCTCTATAAACTAGAGTCCTAGGGTTAATAAAGTTGAAGAACAACGGATTTAGTGGTGTATTGCCAAAGGTGGGTATCATTAAGACAAGTTTTGATTGTTTCGCTATGATTGATTTGGTTAATGTCATTTTTTTAACCCCGCTGATTCGAGTATAGCCATTGTCGCTCGAGACGAAATTCGTTAACCCTAAGAATTTCGAATAAGAAAGTATGACTGGAAATAATTATATTTAATTTAAGATTCTACAAAGATATTGGTTACGCAGTTTTAATAAAAACCCTAAATCAAATGGAATTTATTATGCGATGCATAAGAAGTGACTTACTTCATTTCCTCCGCTAGTGCTCTCTCGGCTTTATGACCAATCCTTATTTTGGAGTTAATTATAGTCAGGATATACTTCAGGTATGGGTAATAATATTGCTCGCTGAGTTCCGAAAGGTAATTGTCAGAAACAGAGATAAATTTCTGATATTTATTCGACTTATCAGAGTTTGTATCGACATTCAAATTGAAAAAAAATTGACAAAAATATTGAAGGATTCATCGACAAGAACATCAAATAATCGAACCGCGCTGCCATCGTGATCGATTAGAAAGTTTATAATTTTTGTAACGTTATCCCTAACTTCGGTTGCCCTGTTAATTTCGCCATCTGTAAATAGTTTTGGCATGGATTGGCTTACAAATCGACGGCATTCTTTCCAAAAGGCAGTGTCATTTGATTCAAAGAAATCTGAAATAAAAAAATATTGATCCAAAATTCTAAATTGATCACGTTTAATGCACGTATATTTCTTGGTTATAATAAATATATGTTCTCACTAAGATGAACAGGTCAGCTTCATTTTTTCAGGTAATATTTTTCGAATGAGTAAAACCAAAAATATTAAACACTGGGAAGTAAGTCTTTCTTTGTTTTTATACTTCATGTTGTTCCTTCCTGGTAAAAAATATATCACTTAAACAAATGCTGGCATATGATAATGTGAAAAAAGGTTTTTGAGCGTTTTTCAATAACAACATACAAGTTGTTAAAAATAAAGATGCCAAATATTTCGGAGCGTGTTCAATGAGTCCCAATAAGTACAAAATATCAAACAAGCCTCGTTCTTAAAGCGCTTCGTTTTAGAGATATGGGTTCACAAAAACTACCCTAAAATCTCGAACACATCCTTTAAACTAACTTTTTTTATAAATCCGTAAAACAATTGTTTTTTATGTTATAAAATTAATATATCAGTAAAGCGATAGAATTTATCACGAGTGACCAAAGTTCAATGTCCCGTTTTGCAAGTTTAAAAGTAAGATAAATTTAACCAGAGATACAACCTTTTTTTAAATATTGATTTTGTTCGAAATAAATTAAGTTGTCAGAATTAAAGATACAAACTCCGACAATCTCCAATATGAATTAAAAATTCCTAATACAGTCTTTAGCTATTATGGCATATTTTATTAATAAAAAATACGTGGATGAACGATTGTGTATACAATAAAAGCATGAGCCCGTGGCACAAATGACCCACATACACGTTTAAAGATCCCAGGCAATTTGCGAACCATCTCACAAGCTGCAATTATGCGTTGTCGCAAATCATTAAGGCTTTGTATATATATTACATGTATCAATTACAACCAGTCTGGGTCAACAAATTGATATGGTTTTAATTTCATCAAATTTCGATTTATAATCTTGGAGATTGTTAGTTTGATAGCCATATAAGCGAAATTAAAAACAGTATTAATCTTCATAAATCGAAATGCATTTCCTTCGCTTGTTTCACCAAATTTAAAATAGCTTTTATTTGAAAACACCATTCAACTTCTTTAGGATTATTTTTCTTATACTCTTAATGGCAATAATAAAGTGTAAATCCCTACAGTTAAAATATCCCCAGAGATTGGTTGAAATTCACGTTAAATTACGTATTGAAAATAGTTACCTTTCTTTCCGGGCGATATGGCCATGTCAATGGGTTTTCCCAAGCAATTTGATCTCGAGGTAATATTTTTGAGAATATTTATGTCACTCACAACAATAATAAGGCGGCTCCCCAAATATAAGCTGAAAAAATTTAGATATTAGGTTAATATAATTGGACCTATAAATGTATGAATACGGTGATGGTCACATATACCAGTTAAACACGATTTGGATCTCAATTTTAAAATAATGAACTTCAGAAACGAAGCGCGTTTCGATAGAAGCCAATTTAACGATTGTAAAATTTTGTCATAAATTTAATGAAATTATTATTTTTACTGAAATGAATTCAATCTCAATTTTGAAATTGTTTTCATACTTAAAGGCCTCGACACGAATCCAAGTTTAGCTGGCAAAGGAAATTCCTCTCCGTCGAATCCGCGACGTTTTTTACAGCGCCATGGGCGTTCGAGGATTCGTAATCAGTCCTTTAATATTTCCAAGTGTAAAACAGGTTAAAAGCATTGTTACGTTACTTCATTTGTCTCAAATTTAAATTCGGCCATGGGTGCTTTGAAATTATATTATCGTTTGGCAAATGTATTTACTCGTTTGGCTCATTGAATTTTAAACGAATTGATGAAATTTGATTATCTAAAATCAACGAAAATGTGATTTGAAGATTTAAACCTGTTTCTGTGGAGAAGAACAAAGCTGTGGCATAAATACAGATGCTGTGATAAGTGCACCTGTTATATTTTAATTTGATTTTGAACAAAAAATTTAAAATAATTAAGGAACCCTGTGTACATTTTAAAAATGTTCATTGATTTACTTCATATGAGCGTTTGCTACCTAAAAACGACTGGAGATAAAGAGGATTTTATTCAGGAATAAGAGCGCTCTGTTTTGAATGAGCTCCTGTAGTATCGGCTAAAATTACATACTAGCCAAGAAGCCCGCCTTACAGGTGGGCCCTCAGCTAGTTGTGTGTTTCGAGGCGCTCAACTCCAGTACGCCCCCAACCCCTTTTTCCCATGGGATAATTTTCATGGCACCCTTTTCCCCATAGTCGATCCTCTGCAGTAAGGCACCCTCCCCTTTTACCCATGCGAGAATTTCCGTGGCACCCTTTACCCCATAGTCGAACAAATTTCAAAATCTCTGACGAAACCACGAAATCAGAGATTTCGAAATACCGTACGCTTTTTTTTGGGAATGTCCAACCCCTCGCTTCCTCCCTTTTTTCCCATTTGATAATAACCGGGGTACCCCCTCCCCATTTTCCCCATGTAATAATTACCGTGGTACCCCCTTTCCGCTTTTCCCATGTGATAATTTCCGTAGTATTCCCCTCCCCCTTTCCAAGGCGAGAATTTCCGTGTTACCCTTTTCGCCGCTAAAATAACTCAAACTCGCAGTCGTTCAAAACCTCCCTGTACCCCTTGTATCCAATGGCTGATGCATAAAGGCCACCGGACTATCGTACGCCGAGAGAGCCACGTGACTTTCAAATCGGAACGAACCCGAAACCCCTCCCCGCTCCCTGTTTCCGAAACACGCAGGCCTTATGATACTACCCCGCACGATCACCCCCTCTGAAATTTCGGGTGTATTTCCTGTTGGGACAAACACGGCCAACTCTCAGGGGCGACAGATTTTGAGCATTATTAGAAACTGACATTTCCGTCACTTTTGAAAATTTGTAATAAAAAAACTAAAAACCAAATCGGAAATCGAAGCCGACTCGATGCGAAAACGCAAATCGTAGGGTACGTAATAAATGCTACGCGATGCTCGCGCCCGTAAAGCGCGCGCAAAAAGCGTCTGAAAATCGAGAAATAAATCTCGAAAACCGGTTGACGAACCTACCTACCTACCTACCACCCAAACAACAACTTTTTATTATATAGAAGAGAGGAGGGCCAATTCCAAAATATGCTTTACACAAATCTGTTTGATTCAGGTACTATTCGTATAGCAATCAGAGATTTTTCTGTATCTATAACTAAAAGTCTTCAAGTTTGTCCACTACCCCCCCCCCTCCCCCCGTGCTTGGAACCCGAGGGAAAAAATGAAAGCCGAGACCAGCCGGGAAACTAGATAAGGGCAACAAAGAGGCGAAAATCCAAAGTCAAGTAAACTAAAATTAAATTACGAGTAAAATTGAATTAGATTAAAGACCATGTCAGGTATTTGGAATAAAACGCGTTGAGTTGGAAATCAGGCCCTTAACATCGAGTTTAAATTTCAAAGCTCTCGAGTTTTAAGGAACAGGACATACAAATAAATAAATAAATAAAAGGACTAACTTTAAGACTTATAGTTATTGTTATCATTAAAATACGATGGATGCAATTTTCTAGTTAACTTGAATTTTGAAAAATAATTCGTTAATAAATTTCAACTAAATATCAGCTAGGCTCATACCCAAGGCCTCATCTAATGCGCAAGTCATCCAGCAACTTAATTCTGGTGGTCGAATAACAATACGCATAACGGTGGTGGCAAGCCCTTCATGCCACGAGAGCCGACAGCTCCCTCCAATTACTCTTTCCGTTGCGTATCATTCTGTTTACCACGTTTAATCGCAAACCAAAAATCTAAGAAGGCCATACCGAAAACTTTAAACAACCAAATTTAATTGCCTTAATATGACAAAGATAACAAGTTGGCAAGCCCAAATATACCTCACCTCGGAAGAATTGTCCCTAGTGGTATTAATTTCTCGAGATAACCCTTAAATATATATCTCCGCAATTTAGAGTTATTTGTTAAAATTGTCATCCCAGTTCTATTCCGCCCGGTATAAAATTTAATTATAATTAAAATAATTGAGACGAAAAGACCAATTTCAATTTATTCAGAATATCATAAGTTAAGTAGTAACAACAGTGAGTTAGACGTACTATAACAATGCACAATATAATTAAACCCTTTTTACAGTACAAGTTTATCAGTTGAATATATTACAAAGCAAATTTTAATGAAAGAAATATCTACAGAGGGTATTATAACGACCGTTCGCTTTTTGGTTTATAATTTTAACGGAATAGGGCCGATTTTAATTAAACGATAGCTTATCGAAATTTTGTGAAAAGAATATTCCCTAAGGCCGCGCGATAAATTTACGAGAATAATTTCCCGTCGCCGTTATATCGAAAATTTAGTTGATTCGGAATTGCCAGAACTTTAATGTTGTGGGCGAGTGATTAGAAAATAAAATGGCAACCAGAATTATGCAAAATTATAAATGTTTATTTTTATTCAGAACAGTCTATGAAACGTTCTAGATTTAACTTTCATCAATAACCCAACAATATATATCCCTCCTACGTTATTGTATAGAACTGGTACTCAAGTGTCCAAGACTAGATTTGTCTTAGTTAATCGTGATTGAAAAATAAACCAAAACACACTTACACTTAAGTAAATATCATAAATTATACCGAGTAATTTTAACTAAATTCCAACTACCTTACTATAAACTCTTGTCTTAATTAACAGCTGAGAGCTGTTCGCTACTAATATCTTACATTCTACTTAATTAGCCTCACAGGTTGAGTTGATAACTTCAAGGGTATAATTAGGTTATTCCAATTCAAAAAATATAAACAATCAATTTTATCTTACAGCTGACTTGAGTTAGTTCACAATTGCTTTAACACTTTCAGTCTTAAACACGCACTGTTCATACACTTGAGTCCATTCGCTCACGTTCCAAACGCGAAACACAATTTAACTCTTTCCTTGACCGAAGACCGAACATACTAATTAAAACCGCAAAGTTACCTCATAACTTTTGACCGACACCAGGACCCCCTCCTGTAGTAGTTCGTCTGACAGCCAAGAACTAAGAAAGACTAAATCTTTCATTTTGACGGCTACGGCTTTATATACGTTTATTTGGTGTTTTTTAGACCCGTCAAGGTTTGACTAAAGTTAGAAAAATTGAAGAGATTATATTTTTTACCCGGTTTGATTGATAGTTCTCCACACGGTGCTGCTATATTTTTACTTTTATATAGTTTCCGCGGGAGTTTTGAATAATTTTCCTTCTAAGCGTTATTAAAAGGTAAAAAACCCGCCTTATCATAATGGTTTCTTTACTTTATATTATCCTAAAGGAAGTCAATGGCTCGGCGGTAAACTATCTGCATTGTAACGATGCGACCCGAGTTCAATTCCTGAACACGATCTTATAAATTAAAATACTCAGATATTTAATTAAATATAATATTAATATAATTCATAAATATTTAATTAAATATAAGATTAATATAATTTATAAATATTTAAAATGATGTAGAATAAATTATAGTACCTAACGTTATAACTTTGGCGAATGTCATTTACAAAGCTGTTTTTTAGAAAAACACCGCAACTTAACAAGCGTTGATGGCTGAGTGGTTAGAGTAAATCTCTTGCACGAGGCAGACCCGGGTTCGATTCCTGGCCGGCGCCAAGAAATCGCAAATTGATATTAAGACGAATACCGTGAGCAATTGGTGGAAACCGTGCCATTGGACGTTGAGAATTGCAGAACCCTCAGCATTCGGTCCGTCCCAAAGTCATTAAGTAGAAGCTGGAGAGAAAACGCCCGTACATACTCAACATCTACAACCATCATAACACAGACACACCACAATCTCTACACCCACAACCGACATAACACGAACTCAACATGCACAACCATCAAAACACAAACACAACAAACTCAACACTCACAACCGTCATAACACGAACTCAACATTCACAACCTACGCATAAACATTACAAACACGTAATACACCAAACCGCCACGACGGTGAGCGAAAAAACGCCATCCAAGCCAAACCGCAAAATAATCCGTTAACGCTCACCGTCACACGGTGGTTTTCCAACACTACGAAAAACTGCGAACGCAGAGATTTCGAGACATTGCGTACATTGATAAACCTTTGCACGGAAAATGCGTACGCGTTCGCACGGCAGACACACAGACAGACACGGTGATTGTATAACCCCTACTAGGCGACTTTGTCCCCTCGGAGGGGAAAAATTAGCCGAAGGTGTAAAGTGGAGTAATGGAATAATCATAATCAGTTAGGCTAATACAAAAGGAACCACCCTGGGCGTAAGCCACTCAGAAAGATTTAAGAAACAACTTAATGGGATCACTCACTCACAACAGGGGAAGGCGAAGACTTCAGAAAAGATCAGGTTTTGAAGCACACTGCAAGTCTGGATTTTATGTTACTCCTATGCCTCCCCCTGTTGTGAGTATGGAATACCTTAAACCACAACGCTTTATAGCATCAGCAAAATACAATCTACTCAACTTCTAGGCGTATTTAATCTATATAATAAAAAATTTCTATCATTAATAGAAGCCTTGAGTACAAAAAAGACACAATTTATAAAATAATATTATAACGAGGGAAAGGCTAGGTGAATTTGAGCCAAATTGAACTCATAAATCCTTACCTGAAAATCTTTCCAAAATTTTCCGATAATTTTTGGTAAGATTTGGCTTTACACTTCATATCTATGAAAAACCAATGACCCACAATCGGCCAACTGAAAGGTCCAGGTGGAATGTTGTATTGTAAATGTCTAATCAGTCTCTGAATCCAACAAATAATTATACAAGTTAATAAAATCACTGACACTGTATAAAGTTGCGTAAGCATATCGCTTAAATTATCAAATGATATAATTTAAGTTAATTGAAATACGTTTTCAATTCGTTATTGAAGACTTCTAAACCTATACGCTAGCTCGAAACACTTTCCGTGTGTACAGTTGTAGTTGTTTCCCGATAAACATACGTGCAACTAACGAGTCGAGGGCATTCCATTAAATAACCTGAAAAATAAACAGCAGCGGTACTATGAGGTAAACGAACCTAGGATCGTAAACCGTGGTTTCGCAGTCGTCAGTTCTGTACAGTTTATTGGGCTTCTAAAAAAGAACCGGAGCTTCTGACGAAAAGTTTAAGATTTATGACGTCGGAACCTAAATAAATTGCTGTGAAATGTTGTTAACCTTTTCCAAAATTTTAAATTTATCAAAAGTTTAATCTAATAATAATAATACTCATCTTGAATAAAACCCAAGGCACCACCCTAAGCCAAAGTCATCTAGCGACTCTTATTGCGTATATGAGGTTGGTTGAAGCCCTTAATGTCACCCGAGCCAGCAGCCCCCTAATCTTACTATTACCGTTTGTGCGTTACACAATCCGAGGGGCAGGTCACTTCCTTGATTAACGACGCACCTCTCAAAAGATTAAATCCGATTGAATCGTGATTATTTTGATTAAATTTAATTTAATCACGATTAAGTTGATTAAATCTGATTCTATGATGTTTAAAATGATAAAATCCTGATTAAAAAATTATATCGTGATTAGTATGATTAAATCGTACTTTAGTTTTCATTTTAATGATAAATTCTCTATTCGACCGATTATATTGATTGAGTCGTGATTTAAGGGATTAAATCTAATTAAAAATGTAAGATCATGATTAGAATGATTATATCTTGATTAACCTGATTTAATAATTTTACTATGATTAAGACGCACCCAAAAAGGAAGTAACCTGCCCCTCGACCCAATCATTCGCGTTCATAGTAATATTCTTTTCACATTTTTCTTTTATTTGAGGTGCTTATTTAAATTATAAAGCTGTGAATGTTATTTTCTTAAATGGTGTATAGCCCCTTGTTAAGGAAGGAAAAAGTGTGCAAAGGGTGTTATGAAGTGAAAGAGGTTTAAACACCATCATTACACCTTTTACACTACACACTTAAGGGTATTTGGTTTTTATTCAGATTTATCTAGGCTTTAGTTGTCAGCCATTTTATTTTCTTCTTACCTAGTCTAAGGTTGACAGTTCGTTTGTTGGCTATAAGGTAAATAAGCTTAAAATTAAATAAAAAATCGGTTTTTAGCATTATTCTTTATTAACACCATGGCAAATATTTTAATACAAATAAATTTAACTAGATATTCAAATTATAATTTATGTTACTAAATGTGTAATGACATAATTTAATCTGAATTATTGAATGATTCAATACGGTAATTACCAAATGCTATTGTTATAATTCCATCTATAACTGTCACAGTACATTTTTTTATAGATATAAAATTTAAATTTCAATGTTTTCCATATATATTTTCCAATAAAAACTATAATAACACCCCCCCGGCGAGTCGCGAAAGGGCGAGTGGGTCCTGTTCCTGGAATTACGTATGGGGTCGCGCGGCTCGAAGTGGTCGCTTTACCCCCCCCCCCCCTGTTAATGAATGGCCCTCGGGATGTTTAAGATAGCCCTTTTTGAGTCGGCTCCGCGCAAAGGATATCGTGCCAATGGATTCTTCTTTTCCAAGAAAGTTCGGGCTTGTCATGACTATTGTCACTATTTTTATTTATAACCTTGTTTTGAACATTTTGAAATTTTTTAAATATGTACCCAAGTCCGAAGCAAAGGGGTACAGCGGCTTTCGGGTATTAGTACCTAAAGTCTTACGCCCTTTAGTCCTTTACTGCTGTCACGACAACAAAACCGCTGGCCACTTAGGCGCCTTTAAAACCAATCAAAGGATTAAATAACTTTATGTGTAGGGAGGGATGAACGCGGACATTAGAAAATACGTTAAATCCTGTTCCGTGTCAGAAAATTAAAAAAAAAACACGTGAAAAGCCGGCCGGGCTAATGAAGTCGCAGCGAATAGGTTATCCGTGGCAGGTCATCTCCATTGACATGAAAGGGCCGTTGCCTAAAAGTAAGCGGGGTAATACTCAAATGTTAGTAGTTACAGACTGTTTAACAAAGTGGGTAGAAATCTTCCCGCTGAAGAGAGCCACTACCCCCCTTATTGCAAATAAGCTTGTGGATGAAGTCTTCACCAGTTTCGGTACCCCATCCCGAGTAATGGGAGCGTATTTGTATCAGATCTCATGCGAGCCGTCTTCGATCAATTAGGTGTCCGTCATAGACTTACATCCATCTACCACCCTCAATCGAATCCGGTGGAGAGGGTCTTAGGAACCATGATACCATGCTACCTTAATAAAAGCCAGCAGGACTGGGTATTAGGGCTGCCTCAATTAGCGATTGCCATTAGGACCGCCGTCCACGAGTCGACGGGTGCCACTCCCGCTTTCCTAAATTTTGGCCGTGAGCTGCAAGCCCTGCATTATCCCATACGAGATGATCTGTATGTGAACGAATTAACGAGCCACAAAGTAGCTAAAATACACGGGATCCGGTTGGCAAGGGTTATTGGAGAAGCGGTGGAAGAAGCGCGGACTAAGATAGCAAAAGCGCAAGCCCGGCAAAAGGTGCGATATGATAAAAAGCACCGCCACACAGTGCGACGAAACGAGAAAAAAGTAGGCGCCGCGAATATCTCCAAACCTGTTTAAGGTAAAAAATTGAAATTTTCAGGTCGCATACAGTGAGTAGGGAATACCTACTATGAAAATTTCGATGACCTTGAACCATGTCTTCAAGGTCATCCAAAAATTATCTCGAAAACCGTAAGAGTTACGAAGATGGTTTCAATTAGAAAATTGTTCCACGGCCTATTCTAGGTCTACATAGCTTTGATTCAATCGGATTTGCACAACAGAAAGTCGATAAAATTAAGATAAAAAATGCAAATTGACTAATAAAATGGCGCTCAATTTTAAATCAAAAGCAAAAAGCTTTAATCACCCTAAATCACGCTCTGAATCTTTCTACATATTTTGCTGGCTGCTAGAAATGTCGCTTGTAGCAAAGAGTATAATGACGGTCGAAAGCAGTAAAGGAAGTTGTAGCAACCGGGGGGGAAGGCACTCAGTGAATTTGCACTTCAAATTTCGGTACCGCAGCGCCACTACGGCAGTTTTTAGTACAATAAATAATAATACCGGAGAAAAATGGCAGTTACGGTGTTGCGGAGGTGCTAAATTTGGCATTTTGGATATTTAATTGTCTAATATCTGTCAATTCAAAAAAGTGACAGTAATTGGTTACTGTTTCGTGATTTTTTTAGTTAGAATTTGTGGATTCGTTGTTTCGGTGTTTATTTTCAAAAATTGAAGAATAAGGCGTTTGTTTTCTAACCTTGCCAAGTCCTAAAGGAATTTTCAAGAATGTTGAACTAAATCAAAATGATTGCCACTTAAAACTGCCGTAGTGGCGCTGCGGTACCGAAATTTGAAGTGCAAATTCACTGAGTGCCCCCCCCCCCCCCCCCCCCGGTTGCTACAACTTCCTTTACTGCTTTCGACCGTCATTATATCTCTAGGTTACGTAGTTTTTATACTCTTTGCTTGTAGTCTCTATCAAGTTCAAATTCTTCTATAGTTGGGTGAAGTAGGATACGCGATAAAGGAAAATCGTATTGGGACGTTTTTCATAATGTTTCTGGGAGACATTGTGATTTAGTGCTTTATCTTTATAATTTTATTTGTGCTACAGAAGAACCCGGATGGATATGGGTTATTGATATTTATAAACCAGAATACTACTAGAATCGAGAAATATGACTACTTGTATAATATTATTTAATAATTTTTTTAAAATCTAAGAATTATTCGTATCTTTACACTTTTTAAGAGCAACTAAGATTTTAGATGTCCATAGACAGAGCAATTTTATTTTTTTTGAAATTGGAAAAAATATTAGATCAATGCGTCAAATAACAGAGACTAAAAATATACATAGATAACCTAGAAGTAATTGGTTTTAATTTATGGTTTTTGTACAAAAGAATTAGTTAGGATGACAAAACATATACAAGTTTTTTTAACGAGTTTAGTCACTTTAACAGGTTCTATGGCCTCCACAGAATAAAATATGACTTGCAAACCAAAATCTCAGGTATTACAGTATGCTATCCATATAAAGTCATCATAAAATACCCAAGAAAAAATTTTCATCGATTTAAAATTTTCCTCAAATGCCCACTTTTCCCCGTTTCGTCCCACTGTGCGCCATGTAGCGTAAGAGGTAGGGCAAACCGCGTTAAAGAAAACGCACTATCAGTCAGCCGCCGGAGGGTACATGTCCATTAAACTCGCACCCGCCTGGGATGGGCCCTTTTTTATATCAGAGAAACTTTCTGATCATACCTATCGGTTAAAACATAAGTAAACTGATAAATTGTTAAAAGTGACCCATCATGTTAGTCAACTTAAGCTATATCTTCCAAGACCGTTCAATCCGCGGTTGGACTTAGAAACCTGTGATCCCGTTTCCCTTCGCAGGCCAGAAAATCCAAACGAGCGCAAATCATCCTTACGCCCCGTGACCCCCTTTCTGGTCGAGCTATCCATAATAAGCATAGTACCTCACGTGGACGTTCGGTGTTGAGGAGGAGGGAGTGTCACAGTACATTTTTTTATAGATTTAAAAATTTAATTTTAATGTTTTCCATATATATTTTCCATTAAAAACTATAATAACAAAAAATAGAAGGTCTGAAATATTGGCGTTCGTGAATATAGTACAATTTACCAGTTAGATAATAATAATAAACAAAAAAGCATAACCAAATCCGTTCGAGTCGGGAAGGTGTGAAAGGCTGATTCCGAGCCGACGTCTACCGCTAACTTCTGTCCGCTAATCTTCATCTGTGGCCATCTGTTCTCATCTCTTCGTCTTTCGTTTTTCCGGAGGTGTGCGTTGATACCGGCAACTATACCAGTGATAAGTACTGTACGAGATATATGGCTTGGCATTAGTTGTAAATATTATTTGGGATAGAAATCTGGCAGCGGCAAGGGTTATGTTGTAAACTATTTGTTGATTGGAAGTGTCGGGGTATTATTTGTTGTCATTTATAGCATTTGAGTGTGGTGTCGGGGTCTATATAACTTAGTGGGTGGGTATTTGATAAGGGAGAAGGTATTGGGATAGTCAGGTGACTAGGATTTTTGTAGTAAATGTAACGACCATTGGCACGATATTCTGATAGTACTGATTTGAGGACCCGCCGACTTTTAGTTCTAAGCTAAAATATTTCAGGAGATCTGAGACCTTCCCTCTTCAATGTTATCGCTAGGGGGAACTCAAGGTAAATTATATACCTCGAATAAATTAGCGTGACAAGGGCTAAGCTGAGTGTTGCTGCATGACGAGGAGTTCGAATTGTTTCGGTGACAAGCACCGCACTTATAACCATTAGCAGTCTGCAGGCTTTTACAAAGATCTTTATCAAAGGAGGTACAACCTGCAGGTGTTGCACTTCAGGTACCGCTGTTTTCCCACAAACCATTTATCGAATTTGGGCAATTTAACGGTAGAACCAGCCAACAAAATAAGAGAACCGGTATAACACCTTAGACAAACCAATAACAATAAAGAAAAAAAGGTGAAGTGGCGTTTCAGGTTTGTTAAAACTTAAAAAGTCAATTTTAATAGTCAGTTCGTAAATTTAAAACGGGCGCCGGTGAGAAAAATGGGAATAAGCTGAAGCGCGGAGAACGCGAGTGAAAAGAGGAGTTTAAAACTTAAAATTAACCGACATTAAAAATTAGAAAAAAGGACCAAAAATTAAGCAAATATGGATTTAGAAATTTGTAAAGGAATTTTAAGTTATTTAACACGGATAAGCCTCTTCGGTTCGTAAAGGTGGGCATTACGCCCAGTAGGACGGGTACGTAAAAGATATCACGTTAGGCTCATTAAGCTTATTTGCATATCTTAGTCTCCACATTGAAATAATGGTTCCAGGCCTGCTTAACTTTTGGGGTTAGTGGTATCAAAATTAAAGGAAAATGTTGGCTAGTGGAATTTGAATTAACAGATTAAAAATGATAAGGAAAACCAGAGTTTAGAGGATTGCCAAAGTAAAACACATTTAATGAAGTCATGATAATTAATACCACTGACATTAATAAAAGAAAAATAGGTGGCCACCACTAAATAATTAACAAAATAACTTTATTGGAAAAATATAGAACGAGGCATATCTCGATTCTTAACATTCGAAACTACATTACGCGATTCATTGTACGGTAATACTAATTACCTGAGCTTATGCTCGTTACGCGTGTGGGTAGAATCTACCGACAGGATGAATAAATAAAAGTTCGATACTTAAATTGTCCGGATAGGCCATGTAGCAATTAACGATGGTCATTCCACTTAGAGTCCGAATTCTTGGTTGCCTCGGCTCAATGGCTCGGTTCCCTTGACTTATGAATTGCCTAGTCGTTGACGAACGGATCACCGTAAGTCTCGTTGCCGCTTACACTCGGACTTAACGTACTCGCGTATCCAGAGTTCTTCAACTTTTCCTGTTTTTTAAAACTCGGCCGTATTATTTCGGCCAACGGTCCTGAGCTACATCATAATAGCCTCGAGAATGAGCGCACCAAAAACATCGAAAATTTAGAGAGCACCATACACGCATGTAATAAATATTTAGTAAGTACAATGGCAACCCTCCTTTTTGGATTCTTAAAAAAGGTGGGCAAAGAAGAAACAATTATGGAAGTTTTGAAAATGACTAGGAAAAACCCACTAATCCTAAGGAAAGAGAAGGCATCATCCTCAAAAAGAAACGAAACACGAGGGCAGGGCTCTGGCCAGGGGGTCCTGACCCTCACGAA
This sequence comes from Leiobunum rupestre, assembly GCF_980474605.1. Taxonomy (NCBI): domain Eukaryota; kingdom Metazoa; phylum Arthropoda; class Arachnida; order Opiliones; family Sclerosomatidae; genus Leiobunum; species Leiobunum rupestre. Next base: position 61,740,824 of record NC_143390.1, on the reverse strand, counting down.
ACGTCAACACTGCCAATGACAATGGGAACGCCGTATCTCCTCAAGGCCTACGAGTCCAGCGCGCACGCCAAGAAGGTACTTGGAATTCCCAGAATTAATGACACCAAATGTTTATAGTACATTTGTTATAAAGGGCTAATATTTTTCGTTACAGATAATAATACAAATACTCAACCGATATGGCTTAATGAGGTGTCCAAATGTTGGTCTTGAGTACGCGAACACCATGAAAAAAACACACATTAGCACATCAACCGAAATGCGAAAAATATTGACGAAATTCTAAAAACATCGCCGAAGAAATTCAATATGTACCAGAAGGGTCTCAAAAATGATAATAGCACCGTAGTAAAAATCGTACAAGAAAACCGAGAGCATCTTCTAAAAGGCGAGAAAGCGCGCACCAATACACGCGCGAAAAAGGTTGGGGTTACAGATCGCAATGAAAAGATATCGCAGTTAGACGCCAGCCCCACACGACGGCCAGAGGCCGTATTTGTAGTCCGAAGCTCTTGGTGAATTGTACCGAATTTCAGATATCTGTTGAATGACGAAACACACCAATGGAAAGCCCGACACGTAATTAAATAGAAGAACTGCATAAGAAACAGATGCAAAAAACCGCAAAAGAATCGCGCACGAACTCGATAAATCTATTAATGAATTAAATTAACATAATAAACCTATTAATGAATTAAATTAATATAATACACAAAATAATTAATTAGGCTTTTTAATAAAACAATCAATTAGGGAATTAAATAAAATAATATAATAAACCAATCAATTCAACTATTTTTAATAAACCAATTAATGAATTTCATTTCCTTTGAAAAGTTTATCGTTTTTTTTAATAATTACTGCAGCCGCCCCAGGCTAATGATCTGTACATTGCATTGGATCTCATTAAAGTGATATCTAATAATACAAAATGACGACTCGAATTTTATTTTTACTAATTTTTAAAAATAGCTCTTATAAATTTTTACAGGAAATAAACGTGTTTTCGATATGTTCTCAGAAATGTAGGTTTTTGTCGAAAATGACTCCTAAATCTTTAGATATTGTTAATTTTGTAATTATATTGAATAACATTAGATTTCTAGTAAATGAAATAGCAACAGACTTTGCCGGATTTGTGGGTAAAATATTAATACTACTACGTGAGTGAATTTTAAGCCACTTTGTAGAGCGCAGTAATCACTAACCTCCCTCAGAACTCGAAACAATTTGTTGTCGTCTGCAAATTGGTATAATTGGATCCCCTCTATTTGAAATTGTAGATAAATAATGTAGATGTTAAAGAGGAGCCCTGAGGGACTCCGCAAGTGACTGGGTAAGTCACGTTGGTTACCACTCCGTGGAAATTTTACCATGTTATTAAGGGGTCTTAAATTGTCAGCGACCCAATCCAGTAGAGCTTTTTAAGTAGGTAGTACCATATTTTACTTCGGAAAATTAAGCCATTCACTTTCAGATTTTTAAGGAAAAATTGCACATGTAAATATTTCATAATTAATTTTTAATTATGAAAAATTGCACATGTAAATATTTCATAATTAATTTTTAATTAACACCGTTTCATTTCTAAAATATTTAATACATATCAAAACAGGCCTTAAATTATTGGCAGAACCCTCCTGATGTTTTTATTTAAAGGGCTCTTTGAGTTCACATCAATGTAATTTATTTATTTTAGACACATTACCATTTTGGTTGGATGGTTAAGTCAGCTGGTGATTTGTGAACCCTCTTTTATTAAACATCAAAACCAAAACAGATTTAAATAAATAATTTAATATTATAACACCATATATAATTGAGCATTTCCTTTTATTTTATACGACAAACTGATCGTTATCTTTAAACATATTATTTTGTAACATTTCTTTGAAAAAGTGTTTTTTAGCTGGCAATATAAGGACACTGTCATTATTAGTCGCAGAAGCTTTTGCACCTTCTAGAATAATAACTTGGCCATCTTATCCAACACAAAAGTATACATTAAATGTAATAAAATTAAATTGAGCTGAGTTGAATATGTGTTAACGTACACTTATAAAATGTTAAACATTTTTCGTAAAATCGTAAGCAAAGTAACAATTCTGGAGCAGCACAGACCTTTAGTACAGAACTTCTTCCATGGGTCAATTTTGAATATTCATTAAATGTTAAAATTTTACCATAAGATCAACCATTTATCAACTTTGATCAGAATTGCCAATAAGTGTTTACGTCTAAGATTAAACACAAAACTGCTCCACTAATAAACATACAAGTCACTATACTGAATTGGTTCAGAATAAAAGTTAGAAGATCAGATTAGATGAGTTCAGATCAGTTACTTGGGAGATTGAATGTTAGGAATATTAGTTAAAACTAATCTGAGTAACTGACCATTTTCAGATATCTGAACATAAATAACATCATAAAATAAAATAAAAACCTCAAATTAAAATTTGATCTTTGTGAATTAACCGGAGAAAGTTGCTGATTATTTAAAAATTAAGCTTAAGCAACGTTATACACAATGATCCGAGACTTTTGACGTTGCACTATTTTTTATGAACTTCGTTATTTTTCAGGATGAGGTCCACTCAACCCGACCTGAAATGTTAATTTCAAAGAAATTAGAAGTCCAAAAAAGTGAGCAATAATGCAATAAAAATATCAAGTCCGCAATGAAGCCAAATAATATGGTAGCTCGACTTCTATTTAAATGGAGCTCACGCCAATTATCAGGGCACCATTGGGGAACAGATAGAGGTCGGCGTATGAATAGGAAATTATTAATTTTTATTCATAACCGCAAATTATTCAAACGTACGAAAAAAAAGATTATTTTTGCATGTTAAATCGTTGTTTTTTCGTATAAAATGTTCACAATAAACAACTAACCCAACTTGTTATGGTTAATCGCAATTTTGCCGGTTAATTTAATCATCCCGCCAACCTCTAGGTACAGCATTTCAAACTTTAGAAGAAATCGTTAGAGTACTTGTTAGAGATACACACCAATTTTACCTATAGCTTCTGGTTATGAATAATTACTATTTATGTTTTTATTCTTTTCATTTCTTTGCTCAGGTCTTTCTCCATTCGGGCCCTTGATGTCCCTGAAGAGCATTCTCCCATGAAACCTCGTCTCCCACTGCGAGCTTTCTACTGGCCTTAGTGAAGTGAGTTATGACTCCGAAAATGGCCTTGGTCAAAGGTTTGGCGTTGTTGCGAATACTCGAATGATTAATTTTGGCTCCGAACGACTCGCACTCCTTCTTGCCATCGTTGCAATAGTTCGAGCCGCTGTGCTTAAATTCCACTTAGTAAAATGAAACCTTTTTTGAGCCTCTGAAATGGAGACGTTTTCCCCATGGTAGTTGCTGATTATTTCCCCTACAAAAGGATGTTCATATAAGTGAGTCAGTTCATCGTGTTCACATTTTTATTCAGAGGCATTTCTAGAATGATCACACATTTTTCGTGGTCTTTCAGACAAAGTCATTCGATCTCATGGTACTGGCTAGTGATTGTTAATATTTGAAATAGTATAATTACGGGTTTTTGTTTTGTAAGTGAAATAATTACATTAATAAGTATAAAATTTGAACTGTATGACTGTAAAAATAATAATGTTATATATAATATTTCGATTGATTAATAGGCCTAAAAATATTCCATTTTCTTGTCAAGAAAATAACTTTTACCTCGGAGAGGAAATCCTATCTGAAGGTCTTTTGTTGTAAGCCGTGTTTTTAAATATATTGTTTGTCCGATAGTGTGGAAAAAACAAAAGATAATTCCGCTGAAGTCGTGGGAGTAGGGGTATGTGATCAGCTTGTCACCTGTATAAATTTATCAGGGATTGCCCGGCCACGTATTCCCCCCTCCTTTGAAAGGAGAGTTTTTTTAAGGGTACAAAGCCCTGTAAACCAAGAAAAGAAGTAAGAATCGAATAAGCTTTCGAAGTCCTTAGCTGTACATAATTCGTCATTCCTTCACCAATAATGTAGTATTTTTTATTTAACTAACTTCGTCCAGCAAGGGTTCCTACTGTTTCAGTCGGGTAGGAATCTTAAATTAGCTCTCCCCTAAGCCGAAATTATTACTGCAATTTGTTTTCTGTTTAATTTTAGAATATGCCATAACGCCATAGCTTCATCAGAAATTCGTCTAGTGGGGCATAGTCTAAAAATTTATAGACAGGTGTCCCTAGGATGTCAATCATCCCATATCGCCGGTTGACCAATAATAAAACATTTAGTTACAAGAAGTTTATTCTAGCGCGTTATCTTTGGCTCGTAATTAGTCAAATATGTCTAACTGATATGAGTCCGTATGATTGTGCTTCGTTTAAAGGTTATCTCGGGCCCACTTAAGGCTTACCCGACCCCACCGGAGCACACCTCGAGGCGGTCGGGTTTTCAATATCGAAATTTTGGCGTGTCCTGTCGGATTAAATTTATTATAATTTTAATTATAATTATTATAGCATTAAACAAATTTCCTATATCAATAGAACAAAAAACCAACTTTAGACCCATAACGTTAAAAAATTGCCAAAGCAACAAATTGAGAAATATACGTGCAAGAAACTATTTTATAGAGAAAAACCAACCCATTGTAATAATGCTCTTAAACAATCAAATTTATATGGAAAAACAAAAGTTAAAGCGAAAACCAAAACTATAAGCAAAAGCATTAATTAAAACTGCGTGGGCTCACGACGACAACCCAACGAAGCCGATAAAAACCAATGCAAATAAAAAGTCGTAGACATTAATTATCCCCCACATTATCGACAAACAAGAAAAATAACCAATAAAAAATTTATAATTATATTTCAATTAAGTAACAAGTTAATTTAAATACTTTGGAATCAAGAAAAGTCAATCTTTATACCCACAGTAATAAGCATTGTATAAACAGATATATGCAATAAAAATAGATATAATAAAAACAAATCAAACAAGGTAATTCAAATACTTAGAAATCCAGAAACTGTCAATCCATATACGCACGGTAATGAAAATTGTAATAGAAAAACCCAAAATCACCTTACCGTTAACAATCCCCGGCTTATAACGCCCACAAAAAAAAGCTTAATTGAAAAGTGAAGGCTAAACAACAGCGCATATCTCAAAATATAAAATTAACGTAACCACATAAATGAAAATGTGTCACACATTTAAAGCCGATAAGAAAACACGTAAAATAAATTACGAAGTTACGAGTAAAGTAAGCGAAACGAAAAAAGCGCTTTGTTTACCAGTTGAAATTGTATTGAAAAACGACCCTTAACGGTTCAAAAGTACCAACAGACAAAAAATAACTAAGGCGACCACCCACGGGTTCTACCCTTAATCCCTCTTATCTCTGCTGACTGCGCTAAAACAAGATTTGACCTTGAAAATTTCATACGGAAAAAAATTTAGACTTTAAAAACTATTAATATACTCTTCCGCTTAGGCTGAGCTTATAATTTTCATTGAACTGTAACATTTTTCGGTGCGCTCGAAAAATAATACTATGACGCATACCGTGAACATTTGATGGAAACCCTGTCATTTGGACGTTGAGACGTTTACCGTAACCTTTAGCACTCGGTCCGTCACAAACGTCGAAGCTTCTTCACATACAATCGTAATTCTCGAAAGAAAATTATAATATACCCAATGACAAAAAGAGCGCGCTTTTGGAGAATCCTTTTCCCTAATTCTAAGAAACTGCGTACGCAGCGATAACACTTTGCTCCAAAAATGCGAACGCGTTCACAGCCCAGACAGACACGGTGATTGTTAAACCCCTCCTAGGTAATATAGTCCCCTCAGAGAGGGAAAAAGTGCAAGTTTTTCGGATTGGGCTGGGTTTCAATTTTATCGGGCCGGTCCGGGTTGGTTCTGTTTTCAACTTGGGTGGGTCGGGTTTTCAAAATGTATAATTTTGGCGGGCAGGGCCGGGTCGAGTTTCAATTTTGTATTTTTTTAATCAGGTCATCTCTACTACAACCTGACTAACGATATTCTTCCTTGAAAGCAATTATTTTATAAAACT